>NC_079191.1:242295747-242595747 GCF_029499605.1 Hyla sarda
TCGCAAAGAAGAAGCTTGGGACTCTCCACCTCGGCACAAGCCATCAGTTCTCTGAAAGGTGCAGTGTCCATGACTTGAAAAGGGAGGGACTGCAGCACCAGTAACTTGGACAGGAGCACATTCAGCTTCTGCGCCATTGGAGTGGGCGCATACTGTTTTCTCTTGGACATGGCTTCGCTGATGGATTGCTGGCGGAATGACTGACTCAAAGTACGACGAGCAAGAGCATCTGGAGCGACATAAGATGGGTATGACACTCGGCTGAGGTGGTGGAGCCTTGGCTGGCTGAAACAGGGAGCTGCGAGCCACTGGGTAATGCAGCAGGCTGGACCACCACATCGGAGCCATGGTTCCCCCAGGCCACTTTATGATGACACTGCATATGTTGATGCAGGGCCATGGTGCCAACATTGGGACCCTGGCCACGCTTCACCTTTTGCCAACACATTTTGCATGTGGCCATGTTAACCTCCTTTGGATTCTGGATGAAAAACTGCCTCACCGCTGAGTAGCTGATTTTCCCACCAACAGTCCGCACTGATTGACTGCTACTGCTGCCGACTTGAGGGAACTCCTGTTTCACTCCCGGGAAGGTAGGCTGTCGCAAAGCAGGTGGTCTACCCTGGGCACATTTGTCTCCAGACTTTTCACTTCTGCCACCATGCTGACTGCCAACCATGCTACCACCTTGCTGGCTCAGCTGCGGCCTCATGGGCAACCTGCAACCCTCTTCTCCTGATGATAATGAAGCCCCTTCTGCACCCGGCTCCCAAGTGCCATCACCTTCATCATCATCGAGTTGTGTGAGCAAGTCACTTATGTCCTCCTCAGGTTTCTCAACAGTGTCTGCTTCAGGAGCCTGAACGCTCGCAACACCACCTCCCACGCCACTCTCCTCATCACTACGTGCCTGCCTAGTGGAGGAAGCGGTGGATGTCTCCTCCACTTATTGGCTGGGCAGTAGCTGCTGACTGTCCTCTAGTAGATTCTCCTCACTAAATAGTGGAGCTGAACCCACCGCATAAGATACAGTGGGGGAGGGAACAGCATAGGACAATGGGAGGACAGGGACTGCCCTCGGGCCATGCCAACTGAGGGTTGTGTCTGAGGAACCCACCGACTGTTGACTGGGGGTGTCAGATGTCACTTGTGATGACGGTGGATGACGCTGTTAACCAATCAATGACGGCAGATGGGTTACTGGTTGAGACACAACCGCTAGCTGATATCGGGAGCTCAGGCCTCTCGCTGCGACTCCTGCTGCCACTCGCCCCTAGTCTGCTGCAACCTTTGCCTGATGAATTTAGGTCTCTGACACTACTCTGTGCATGTCCTGGCACTTCTCTGCCTGATATACTTAGTGCGTATATGAGGGGAGTACAATACGCTAAAAACAGTATTTGAGTACAACACCAGCCGGTGTGCACTTTTGGCTGGCCTTTCACAGTATCTAGGCCCTTAAGACTTTAACATAAACAAAATAATACACCACTTAGATGCACCTATGTGGTATGCCCTTATGAGGGTAGGACAATGCGCTCCAGTATGCTTAAAACAGTATTTGTATACACCGGCCGGTGTGTACTTTGGCTGACCTTTCTCAATATCTAGGCCCTTAAGACTTTAACAGGAACAAAATAGTACACCACTTAGATGTACGTATGTGGTATGCACTTATGAGGGGAGAACAATGTGCTCCAGTACGCTTAAAACAGTTTTTGTGTACACCACCAGCCAGTGTGTACTTTTGGCTGGCTTTTCACAGTATATAGGCCCGTAAGACTTTAACAGGAACAAAATAGTACACCACTTAGATGTACGTATGTGGTATGCACTTATGAGGGGAGGACAATGCATTCCAGTACGCTTAAAAAAGTATTTGTGTACAACACTAGAAGTACACACCAGTGCTGCAGCACACAGTCGCTGTGTACTAAACCCAAAATTGCATTCTCTCTCTCAATCTAACTCCCTTCCCTATCAGTGTTTCTAGGCAGGATTTGGGCTTGAGGTGAATCACTGCTGTTCTGGGCAACACACTCTGCAACACACTGCCCTCTGTCCCTCTATGGAATAGAACGCTTATGTGACTGGGAGGTGAATCGCTGCTGGAAATATGCTTTTCTGTGCAACACACAGCACTGTCTGTCCCTCTCTATCTTTCTGCAATAAAAGGCTGAAGTGACTGGCCACAAGATGGCTGCCGATTATATAGGGCTGTGACATCACAGTGGTGGCTTGCTGCTGCATGTGATTCAGGGTCATCCCGCCTACCCTTGTTCCCACCTTCCCAGGATTCCTTGCCCCATGTCCTCACATGTGGATCCGTAATTTTAGATGCCCTGGAGCTTGGACTGCAATAAATGGAGTTTAATGAAGCGATTCACGTGGTCGAATCGCGGCGATATTCACATTCATTGCGAATCAAATTTTTCCTAAAATTTGTAATGAATTTGGATTCGTCAGAATTGATTTGCTCATCCCTAGTGTTGGTTACAGGAGCATTCTTAAAGGGGTCCAAAGGGTAGGGGATAAGATGCCTGACCGCGGGGGTCCCGCTGCTGGGGACCCCCGTGATCTTGCGCGCCGCACCCCGTTAGCATCAGCCCCCGGAGCGTGCTCGCTCCGAGTCTGATTACTAGCAATCACAGGGACGGAGCATAGTGACGTCACGGCTCCGCCCCCGTGTGACATCACGACTCCGCCCCCTCAATGCAAGCCTATGGAGGGGGCATGATGCCCCTCCGTAGGCTTGCATTGAGGGGGTGGAGCGTGACGTCACACGGGGCGGATCCGTGACCGTCCCTGTGATCGCTAGTAATCAGACCCGGAGCGAGAACGCTCCGGGGGATGATGCTAACAGGGTGCAACGTTGGAGATCAGGGGGGTCCCAAGCGGCGGGACCCCCACGGTCAGGCATCTTATCCCCTATCCTTTGGATAGAGGATAAGATGTCTTAGCGCCGGAGTACCCCTTTAAGCTTCTTTATGTCCTAATGAGCACTGTTGGGGCCATAATAAGGAAGTGTAAAGACAATAATTTCACCATAAAACTGCCTCAACCAGGTGCTCCTCACAAGATTTCTGACAGAGTAGTGAAAAGAATAAACAGAAAAGTTGTCTAAGAGCCAAGGGTCACTTGTGGAGAGCTGCAAAAAGACCTGGAATTACTAGGCACTGTTGTCCCACAGAAAACAGTAAGCAATGCACTCCGTCATCATGGCCTGTCAATGCACAGTCACAAAACAAGACACTATTGATGAATAAAAAGAATGTTGAAGCTGGTTTTAAGTTTTCTGTTCAACATTGGGAAAAGTCATTGAAATAGTGGAAGAATAAAGTGAGGTCAGATGAGAGAAAAATTGAACTGCTCAGATTTCATAATACACACCAAGAGTGAAGTTTGGAGGTTGGAGCATAATGCTCCAGAAAATAGTACTGGCAAAGTTCACATAATGAAGGAAGGATGAATAGGCAAATCTGCGAAGACATTTTTGACAAAAATCTGGACATTTCAGCAAGGCAATGATCCCATACTCACAGCCTAGGAGATTCTCAAATGGTTTCAAAGAAAGAAAATAAATTGCCCTAGAATGGCCCAGCCAATCACCTGACTTTAATCCTATTGAAAATCTATGGAAAGAACTGAAGATCATGATTCATAGAAGAGGTACACAGAACCTTCAAGATTTGAAGACTATTTATGTGAAATAATGGGCCAAAAATCACACAAGAACAATGCATGTGACTAGATACAGGAGGTGTCTTGAAGCTATTATTACCAACGGAGGCTTTTGTTCAAAGTATTAAATAAATATCTGTAAGTGTGTTCAATACTTTCTTTGTGTCATTTCAAATTGTTGCACATTACTTCATGTCTGACCCCATTTGTTGGTCTCTTTGTATGTATGGATTACTTGGGTTGTTACCAACATCTGGTGAAAATTTTATGTCAATAGCACTTTTAGAAATATATTTAGTGAGACAAATAGTGATGTGTTTAATACTCATTTTACCCACTGTGTGTATATATGTATATGACAGGAAGATTATGATGTAGGCTAGAGGTGCCGGTCAGTGGTGGCAACATCACTTAGGGGTAGGACTAGAGTTTAAATGGGCACTGTCAGATACAATTACTTTTGATAGGGTATAAAGCATGCTAAAACAATATGTTTGCTTTTGCAATTGCTTTCATCAGAAAATTTTCAGTAGTTCATACTGAAAAAGCCAGTCAAAAAAAGTGGCCACTAGGGGACCACTGCCTCCTGGGATACATATCAGTCCTGCAGTGTCCAGTGGTCATTGACACGTCATGGACAACATGAGTGATTGACAGGTCGGCAGGCAGGTCCAAAGCTGCTGTGCTTGCTCCTGGCCCTCTGTGAATCAGAGCAGAGTGAGGGTAGGGGAGAAGTCATCAAAGTGAGGAGAAGAGAGGGACACGCCCAATGCCTCTGCATGGACAGAAACCTCACAGGCAATGATGGCAAATAAATAAAGGTAATTCTGAGAGAATTATAGGTTGTAGACACATAAAAATTAGATGTACAGTGGGGCAAAAAAGTATTTTGTCAGCCACCAACTGTGCAAGTTCTCCCACTTAAAAAGATGGTATACCTCAACTATGAGAGACATAATGAGAAAATAAAATCCATAAAATCACTTTGTCTGATTATTAAAGAATTTGTTTGCAAATTATGGGGAAAATGAGTATTTGGTCAATAACAAAAGTTAATCTCAATATTTTGTTGTATACCCTTTGTTGGCAATGACAGAGGTCAAATGTTTTCTGTAAGTCTTCACAACACACAACACTGTTGCTGGTATTTTGGCCCATTCCTCCATGCAGATCTCCTCTAGAGCAGTGATGTTTTGGGGCTGTCACTAGGCAACAAGGACTTTCAACTCCCTCCAAAGGTTTTCTATGGGGTTAAGATCTGGAGTCGGGCTAGGCCACTCCAGGACCTTGAAATGCTTTTTACGAAGCCACTCCTTCTTAGCCCGGGCGGTGTGCTTGGGATCATTGTCATGCTGAAAGACCCAGCCACGTTTCATCTTCAGTGCCCTTGCTGATGAAAGGAGGTTTTCACTCAAAATCTCACAATACATGGCCCCATTCATTCTTTCCTTTACATGGATCAATTGTCCTGGTCCCTTAGCATAAAAGCAGTCCCAAAGCATGATGTTTTCACCCCCATGCTTCACAGTAGGTATGGTGTTCTTTGGATTCAACTCAGCATTATTTCTTGTCCAAACACGACAAGTTGAGTTTTTACCAAAAAGTTCTACTTTGGTTTCATATGACCATATGACATTCTCCCAATCCCCTTCTGGATCATCCAAATGCTCTCTAGCAAACTTCAGATGGGCCCAGATATGTACTGGCCTAAGCAGGGAGACACATCTGGCACTGCATGATTTGAGGCTTTGATGTAGGCTTTGTTATTTTGGTCCCAGCTCTCTGCAGGTTATTCACTAAGGTTCACCCAAGCCTCCTGAGAGACAGCGGATGATGTGTCATCTTGGAAGGTAAGAGTTAGAGAACTGCTGAGACAACGTCACATTTAACATGAGAGTACTATACATTTTCCTGTTAACGGTATTTCAGTCAAAAAACATTCTGAAGCCAGTATAATTTGTGATATTACTATGCTGGCAAGTTATATATCTTGGATGGATACAATTTTCTTATACCACAATACCCCTTTTAAGGGGTACTTAGGTGAAAACCTTTTTTCTTTTAAATCAACTGGTGGCAGAAAGTTAAACATATTTGTAAATTACTTCTATTAAAAAATCTTAATCCTTCCTGTACTTGTTAGCTGCTGAATACTACAGAGGAAATTCTTTTCTTTTTGGAATGCTCTCTGATGACATCACGAGCACAGTTCTCTCTGCTGACATTATAATAATAACGCTTTATTTATTGTTGTCCTTAGTGGGATTTGAACGCAAGTCCCCAGCACTGCAAGGCAGCAGTGCTAACCACTGAGCCACCATGCTGCCCTTAGCATACATCTGCTATGCATGGTTGCTAAAATGGACAGAGATGTCAGCAGAGAGCACTGTGTTCGTGATGTCATCAGTGTTCCAAAAAGAAAGGAATTTCCTCTGTAGCATTCAGCAGCTAATAAGTACTGGAAGGATTAAGATTTTTTTAATAGAAGTAATTTACAAATATGTTTAACTTTCTGCCTTCAGTTGATTTAAAAGAAAGAAGGTTTTCACCGGAGTACCCCTTTAAGAAACAATACATATTAATAAATAAATATATGATGATATGATGATAGCAGAAAATGAAGGACTACACAATAACTCACCTGCCTATCAGGCCTGATTGGTTCAGCAATGAGACCTCCTGTAAAGTATGAAGGGGTTTAGCTGCTAGCAGGAAACCCATAACATATGAAGAGGTTTCCTAAACTACAAATCTTTAATGGACTATCTTGCTTGACTATTCAACACTTAACTGTTTTAAAGTAGGACAAAAAAGATACAAATCTCATGACCAATACATATATTCATACAGTAATATAGTAAGATACACTACATATTATTATATTTTTGATAAATAATACAAATGGTTGTGGGTGGCTCACTCTATAAAATGCAATGTATACCGAGGTTGCTGTGTTGCACGATACCCTTCGTTCCAAAAAAAAAAAAGACAGAATTTACACGACTGGATACAGCCCTCTAAGTATGCATATACTACTAAATGTACTACTAAAATAAAAATAAATAAATAACTGATATGGCTATTTTTACTTAAAATATTTATTAAACTATTAATTGAAAGTCACATCTATAGCAGGGCCTTTGCCACAGACGAGATACATACATATGAATTAGCAATAAATAATGAGAGTTGAAAGTTCAATGAAAGACCGCCTGCATAAAAATGTAAATATAGTCACTCGTTGGTTACAGTCTATGATGTAATCAGATAGGTAGGTTAAGCGCTGCACAACTCACCACCCGACAGCCAGCAAATAGATCAAGGTCCCCGCAGCTTTCAGAGGAGATATGCGATCTGGGTAGCATTACAGCGATGTAAAGAACCATTCTTCCTAATGCTTGCAGACTGGCATGGACATGCGTCCGGTCCAAAATGTTAGTCTGCGGCTCCGTATAGTACTGCTTGTCGCGATCTGATTTTGCTGCAGGCTGACATGGATGTGCGTCCAGCCGTAAGGCTAAGTTTCCACTTGTTTTTTTTTCTGGCAGTTTTTGGAGATCTGCCACTGCAATTTTTGAGCCAAAGCCAGAAGTTTATTCAAAAGGAATAGGACATATAAAGGAAGGGCTTACACTTCTCCTGCCTTATGGATCCACTTCTGACTTTGGCTCAAAAACTGCAGTGGCAGATATCCAAAAACTGACAGAAAAAAAAACAAGTGGAAACTTAGCCTAATGGAAGTGGCTGTAGTTGGTAGTAGTGGTTGGTGGTTTGTGCAGCAGGGAGTGGTGGCGTCCTTGTTCCGAGGATTGTGCGCGTGGTACAGTGTTACCTAAGTAGTGAGGTTCCAGCAGTTGCGAGTAGAATGAAAAAAATTTGGGGTTGGTGAATATATCTGAAAGTTCATATGGAGGTGGTCTATAAGTATTGGGGAATACAGCAATGCCAAAAGTAGTCCCCATATTGAATCTGAGTGTTTATATAGTCTTTGGCTTCTGATTAACACGTGTCCCTGTCAGTGAAAACATGGATTAGAAAACATGGGCTGGTTGTCTTGGTTGTCAGCATGCATTGAGAGCATGATTAAAAACTTTTTATAATACGTTAATAACATTAATAGCATTATCTAGAACTAGCTATATCAATGTTAAAGAGTATGTTACATGGAATATTAATGTAATACAATGTTAATATAATAAAATGTTGATATAATAGAATGTTGTAATGGATATACAGTATATATATATATATATATATATATATATATATATAAAGATCGTAATAGCCTCAAAGGATGGTAAAAATCAGGGAAAAAAATCAGGTAAAAAGTCAATAATACAGATGTGGACAATTGTCCCATGCCTGTTACATTTATGTTTAGATATAGACCGCATAATAATAGTTGATGTAGATAATTAGGGCAGACAGATAGGCTAGAAGTAAGAATACTCGGTATGGAAGTATGTGTTAAAGGTCTGTGTGATGGTGTTGTACATAGGATAGGTAACAAAATGGAACATCAAAATGAGAGATTGGCAGGGTAAGAATAGTAAGAAAAATAAGAGCAATAAAAAAATTAATAAATAAGAAAAAAAAAAAAAAAAAACACAGGATGAAAATGTTTGAGACAATGTTTCACCATGTGGGCTAGGTCCCTGGACCCGTACAGGCGCTGGATACACAGCCTGGCACTGGACAGGTCGAGGGGCGGAGCCTACCTGGTAGTCTACAGAAAACCAAATATCTCCATCTCAGAATTCAGGCCTCTAGGTTCAATGGTTTCAAATTCATATATCTTCCATGCTTCAGCCCTAGACATCTTAGTGATAAAATTGCCCCCTCTCCAATCTTGTTTAATTTTTTGGCATATCCGTGCCATCCTGTAGCAAGATCAGATCACGACAAGCAGTACTCTCCAGAGCCGCAGACTGACATTTCAGGCTGGACGCATGTCCGTGCCAGCCAGCAAGCATTAGGAAGAACAGCTCTTCACATGCTACCCAGATCGCATGTCTCCTCTGAAAGCTGCAAGGACCTCGCTCTATTTGCCGGCTGTCAGGTGGTGAATGGTGTCTCATATGCTTAACCTACCTATTTGATTACGTCATAGATTGTATCCAACGAGTAACTATATATATATATATATATATATATATATATATATATACACATACATTTCTATGCAGTGCTCTTTGCTGACATCATGAGCAGAGTGCTCTCTGCTTACATCTCTGTCCATTTTGGGAACTGTCCAGAACAGCATATGTTTGCTATGGGGATTTTCTCCTTCTCTGGACAGTTCTTAAAATGGAGTTGTCAGTAGAGAGCACTGTGTTCGTGATGTCAGCAGAGAGCTCTGTGTTCCAAATAGAAAATAATTTCTTCTGTAGTATTCTGTAGCTAATAAGTACTGGAAGGATTAAGATTTTTTAATAGTAATTTAGTAATAGTAATTTACAAATCTGTTTAACTTTCTGGCACCAGTTGATTTAAAAAAAAAGTTTTCCACCAGAGTACCCCTTTAATACTGTTTTTTATCATCTTTTTACTCTCATCATTTATTGCTAATTCATATGTATGTATCTCATCTGTGGCAAGGGCCCTGCTATAGACGTGACTTTCAATTAATGGTTTAATAAATATTTCAAGTAAAACTAGCCATATCAGTTATTTTTTTATTATAGTAGTACAATAATTAGTATATACATACTTAGAGGGCTGTATCCAGTCGTATAAATTCTCTATTATATTTTTGAGAATGTGTATGTCTTCACCTACACTTCTCATGAAAATTTCGTTTTCCTCTCTGTGACATCTCCTTGAGCCCACCTACACTTTCTAAACATAGATTTCTATTTGCGTCATTTTGCAGTTGCTGTCACACTTAAAACAGGAATCAAAGTTTTAGTGTCTTCTAATAGCCAGCGCTTGTCTCTTCATATATGCTGACATGTAACAGATTGCAGTTATACAAACGCATAACTAGTTATAAATTGCACATTATACACAAATAGAAGGGAGCTAGTTATTTTTTTTGTATTATAACAAAATAGTAAATATTTCTTTTACGTGATGAAAGCTTTACCCAAGATCTGAAATTAAGGTAGGATTTAAGATATGAATATCTATATGAAGACGTGCAGCCCGCACTCAAATGTTCCCCCCTGCAAGCCAGAGCTGCTAACAAACAACATCCCACTCGCAGGCAGACCCAGTAATGAAGGGCATTAATATGAGTGGTTACATACAATGCTATATTTCCCATATACTATGGCTTAGGAGGCAGCTCTGATATAAATCAGCTAACCCCTTACTCTCAATATTCCGTTGCTCATAAAAACAGAACCTGAATGGACAGTACTTGAATTTATTATTATTTTTTTAACCAAAAGAAAAGATTGAAACCAATACAAAGAAAAACTCACCTGTCCAGGCTCCAGCACTGTCTTCTTTGCCTCAGATAACGCTTGGTGGTGTTTCAGGTAGCTGTGGCAACGGCCATGGAAGTCATCATAGAGTGGCTCATCATGCGCTGACATGGCCGCTCCAGCCACTGGGCAGTGTTACTAGCTGGGCCTAATTCCTGGCTTCTACACTGTGTTTTTTTATTATTATTTTGAAATAGGTGAAGGTCGGCACTTCTGTGGTCGGTGGTGCACGAAGAGTAATCAATACATAGTAAAAAAGAGTCCCAGCACTCACCAAATATCAAGCAATGGTAGTTTTATTCCATATCCAAAATGAACAGTGTTATTTTGGCTTTGCTGCACTCTGCACCTTAGTAGCGTAGGGACTGACACCGTGGATGGGGCCACCCTAATAAAGAGATGATCACCCCAAAAGGGAGGAACAAAGGGTGTTAGTCAGCTCAGGGCTGCACATATTCTTGCCCAATGTGACAAAAGGATTTGCACCTTTTTCTGTGGTATGGACTCACTGTTGGTTTTAGTAAACATTTGAACCAAAATGCTGTGTGTGCACATAGCCTCAAAATGAACCATTTTTATTGGGGAAAGGTGACAACATCCTCACCTTTCCTCAGCCTCCAGTCACTCTTTCCTTTTCAATAAGCTCTTTCTAAATGTTCATAAAGTTCCTAGACTCCTATAAATCTGTATACAGTATTACAGTAAATTAACAGGAAGGAAAAAGGAAGAATTGTAGGTGCAGTTTCTCTATTTAGTTTCTGTAAAATAAGGCAAACTGTTGGGGCAGCAGAAAACGACACCACAATAGAGAACATCACACCTGAGAGAGCCAAATCATTCAGAACGTAAAGCAAACATTTACAAAAGACATGCAAAGGGTCCAAGCTGTATACAGTCAGATGGTTTAGCTGCCACTGTTGGCGTGGAGGTTCTAGGACTATTCGGCAATGCTTCATATTTATCTACTTATAGTAAAAAGGGACAAGAAATTTGGATTAATATTGGTATCGACATACAGTATACACACATGAGATTCAGGGTTTAAGTTGATCATTTGTTTATTTGTATTTGTAACATATTGCAAGATGTATATGCATGTACATGAATATTGTGACAACGCATATTTAAATAATTAAATTTTGATACTAGCAGTTCTCCTTCTCCTATCCAAATATAGGCAGATAGTAGCCTTTAGTGAGATAGAGAGTCTCCTCTTTGTGACATAGCAAGGGAGAGTATAAACAAGTGAGAGGTAGGTTCCAGAGTGGGGCTTTCCTTTTTCAGGATGTTCAACTCCGCCTAGGAATAGGGGTAGAGATAGGGAGTAGTGTGATAAGGGCAAGCAGGTAGCGGCCACACATTCATAGGCCAACCATTGCTCCCCTAGGCCTTCCCTCCCCCAATACCTATCCCCTCATCTTTCCTTTAGTTACCATACATACTGGACCCGATTGCACTGTAAGGGTGCGTTCCCACAGGGCATATACGCAGCGTATTTGACGCTGCACACAATTTATGGTAGCAGTGGGAAATACGCTGCGTATCCCTTGCTCACTATACACACAGGGCTTTCCGGCGGCAGCCCTATGTGTGCAGTGAGTTTTGGAGGCGGGGCCGCGCATCACAGACACGCCAGCACACGGCCCCGCCTCCAAAACTCACTGCACACATAGGGCTGCCGCCGGAAAGCCCTGTGTGTATAGTGAGCAAGGAATACGCAGCGTATTTCCGGCTGCTGCCGTAAAATTTGCGCAGCGTCAAATACGCTGCGTATACGCCCTGTGGGAACGCACCCTAAGTCTGCAGATTGGTGGAACATTTTTTAATAAGCACATTGCTTATACAAAATTCCTTACACGTTGGATTTATCCTTTTATGCCTCCAGTTGGTGCTTGCGGAGAAGCTTGAAGAATACCCTTGGTAGATGGCGCTGCGGCTCTTTCAGACAAACGGAGTGTGACCAGAGCTTAGTTTGAGGTCCACAGTGGAACCATTTTTATTTGGTAAATAAAATAAAATAAAAAACAACATAAAAAACAAGCGATTACTTGTTATTTATTTTATTTACCAAATAAAAATGGTTCCACTGTGGACCTCAAACTAAGCTCTGGTCACACTCCATTTGTCTGAAAGAGCCGCAGGGCCATCTACCAAGAGTATTCTTCAAGCTTCTCCGCAATCTTCTCCAGGACAGTGCTACTGTTTTCCTGTTACCCAGAAGGCTTGGTAGCGACTCCACTTTTGCAGTACCCCATTATCACTGGGGTGATATGCCTGTACTATCTCTTCTAAGGTGAGTGGCCATCTTTATGGTTCCTGTCCAGCACTGGACTACTTCTGCTCCCGTTTCCAAGGGTAATACACCAGGCGCCGGTATTGGTCTCTCCATTTTTCTCCCCTACAGATTCTCCAGTCGGTGCTGGAATTGATATCATCATTTTGATTGAGGGAAATTTGGGGAATTGGTTGGTTTTGTTGTTTTTTGCCTAGGTTTTTAGTGAAGATTTAATAAAAGTTATATTTTAGTGTCTATCGGTGATTCTAATAAAATTTTGACCTGTATAGGATACATTTATACCATTCTATACTATTCCAAGGACTATGGTGTCAATTTATTTCTAGAAAACAATGGTCCTCATTTACTAAGAGTGGAGTGTAGGTTTTGCTGTGTTTTTTGCTGTTCCAACCTTTTTTTTTCCATGGCATTTACTATTTTATAGTGTTGCTCGCGAATATTCGCAATGCAAATTTTTTTCGAGAAAATCGCATATTCACGAATTCGCGAATATTCACGAATATAGCACTATATATTCGTAATTATGAATATTAGTTTTTTTTTTTTACAGTACACATCATAGTGATCACCCCTCTCTGCTTCCAGCTTGTGTGGTGTAAAGAAGGCTCTAATACTACTGTGTGAGACTGGCATGCGAATTTTCGCATATGCAACAATTTGCATATGCTAATTTTTGAATATGCGATTTTTCACTTATGCAAATTTTTGTATATGCTAATTTTCGCATATGTGAATTTTTGCATATGCGAAAATAAAACGCGAATATTACGAATATGCGAATTTAGCGAATATATGACAAATATTCATCCATATATTCGCGAAATATCGCGAATTTGAATATGGCCTATGCCGCTCAACACTACTATTTTACTCCGCTTTCGGAAACTTTATACATGCTTTAAAGTGTAGGGTTTTCTTCCCAGAAAATTCACATGATTTTCAGAGTGGATTTCTGAAAAAACGAGTGATTTTTGATGAAATGTAGGGAACATGCCTCTTTTCCCAAAAACCACGCCCATTTTGTCGGTTTTTCTTTCACTCTGAGTGATTCTGATGGGTTTTTTCTATCGCACATTCTGTCACGTGGTCTGTGCAGAATTAAGGTGCAAAACCCGACAAAAAGAGTAGGAATCCTTTTAGTAAATGAGGGCCAATTTGTTGGCCCAGTATACATTGCTTTAAAGGGGTATTCCAGGCCAAAACTTTTTTTTATATATCCACTGGCTCCAGAAAGTTAAACAGATTTGTAAATTACTTCTATTAAAAAATCGTAATCCTTTCAATAGTTATTAGCTTCTCTCTGATGACTCACGTCCCTGGAGCTGTGCAGTTCCTATGGGGATATTTTCCCATCATGCACAGCTCCCAGGACGTGACATCATCATTGAGCGGTTAGACAGAAAACTTCAGAAGCTAATAACTATTGGAAGGATTAAGATTTTTTATTAGAAGTAATTTACAAATCTGTTTAACTTTCTGGAACCAGTTGATTAAAAAAAATAATAAAGTTTTCCAGGAGAGTACCCCTTTAATGTCACCTTGTGCACTTCTACATGTGATTTTTTTTTCTGAGCAACCCCTTTAACTCTTACTCTGCCCTGTGTGTGTGTGTGTTTATAATTTTTTTTATTATTAAAGAGATCAAAATGTTTAAATAAAAATGTAAATGAGTAATACTTACCCTACTTATCTTCTGCCTCTCCTTTTCTAAAGCTTTCCCTTGATGGCCTTTACTTTACAACACAGGACATGTGACTACTTCCACCAATCCTTGAGGCTTAAAACTGTCTCTCCGACTCACGTATGAGCAACCCTAGTGAAAACATAAAAGCTCTATTTTTCCATACTGTTAAAGATTAGAAAACTTTTATGGTGCTACCTACAATATGACTTCATAGGGCAAAACGGTGCGATACTCACATAAGAAACAATTGTGGTAGCCCTTGGGGGCGGTGTATGGTAGGGATGGTACGATGTTGGTGTATGAGGGGTTAATATTAACCCAGTCACTCGTGACGCCAGGGTGAGGGCTGGTATGCTGATTCTATGTTCCGGCCTATCGCCGCCCTTCCCAGAAGCGATAGGTGCAATGAAATGACTGAAGGTCCACAAGCGGATTTAACTTGAACTTGAATAACTTTACTGCAGTGCTTGCAATATCCAATGCGTAGTAACAGTCTCATATAACAGTTCTTAGGTTGCTTAGCGACTGGCAGAAGTTGCGGACCTTGCATTAAACTTATAGTCTCTGAATTTAGGGAGTGATGTGCAGATCCGTCCGGATTTAGGGGAAATATTGGGTCCGGTGATACTGCAGAGTGCTTAGGGGATGACACACTCTATAATTGAGATCATTCAGCTGTTGCCGCAAGGCTCAGGCCTAACTCACTGCGATTACTGCTATGCAGGTCTTGCTTGCTTGCTATCCCAGGAACAAGAGAGGGATAAGATGGCTGCCGCTCCCTTATATGGGCAGGGGGCCTGGCGATTTTGATTGGTCCGAACGTCTGCCACTCACTTTACATGGTATCATGGGATTGCTTACATCACCGGATCTATATACATTGCAAAACCCAAAATGAGGCTAGAGATACCAAAGTGAGGTCTGGAACGCATCCAGAATGAGGCTTGGAACGCATCACATGACCCGAAGGCCCTGCGACACCATGGAAACAAGTAATTAACCATTTAGTTGCAGAAATAATGCTATATAAATTATTCTATGGATAAATTAGGAATCTATACACTATAATAGAGGCGACTAGGGGCGGACTGACTAACAGATATTACTAAGTCCTAGGGACTCTGGCTACGGGGACCCATAGATAAATAAGTACCGTATGAAATGCGGTACTGGGACACCTCACAATATTACACTTTCTTGTATTATATTAAAAATAAAATAGATTTGAAAGAAAAGTTCCAGGTGATGAAAATAAAATACAACTGATCATACATACTTGGCCTAATATCATTATCATTTTGGAGACTGAAATCTTACACAGACATGACACATGTCTCATTTGGCTGCTCATCCAGCCTTTTCTAAAGGATGATATTCATTGAAGTTTGGGGATAAACATTAACAAATATAAGATGTTTATAACTACATGTAAACTGTTAATATGATTAATGGATTGCAGCTGCTCTGGTTTATTGCCTGAGAACGTTAGATAAATTGTTATCCATAAATACATAACAAGTAGTAATGAAACTAGATGCATTTGTTATGATCTTTTGCCAGAAGAATATACAGAAGAAATGAAGACTTACATTTTGAGGGATTCTTGAGCAGTCTGTTGACTGACTACGGGTTAATATAAACATTCTGCATTAAAAGGTTTCTTCAAGATGAAAGAGCATCTAAACGCCTTTGGTGCTTGAGGTACTCAAAAGGCGTTGCTCTTGTCGTCTCCGTCACAGTACCCCTGAGCTGGGACGTGACAAGACATTTTGGGGGCAGGAGCTGAAGTGAAGAAATGGCCTCTTTTAATAATTATTTATTTTAATGCCCACATAATTGTGCCACACTGCCCAGTAGCCCCAGCATGGTACTGCCCCAGTAGGTGATGATGCATACAGTGTATGCATTGCACTCATCTGTCGGGCACCCTGGATTTTATCATAGGTTGGAATTTATAAACATTAAATAATACTTCGACACCAGGACAACATATTACTACTTCAGTGACTAAATAATACCATCATACAGTAAAACAATACAATAACTATACACAGACCGATATCACTAATAACACCACTATACACAGCCCAATATTACCAATAATGCCCACTATACAAGGGATAAATAACTGCACCAAACCATGACCACTAACTTTATCATCACATAGTGACTGGATAATATCACCATTATGATACAGAATAAAAACACTATACACAGACCAATATCACCAATGACATCACTATTCAAGAGACAAACAAATTTGCCACACAATGACCACTTCCATTGCACCACATAGTGACGGGATAATATCTCCATACTGATACTGAATAAAGACCATTGTACATGGACCAATCCCTACCCATACAGTGACCATTAAGTGTTCACCCTCTATGCAGGCTCTGCAGGTAATATATGGGGTAATATATAACACCTCCAGAAAAACAATAAAAATCACACTTACCTTCCCTCTTATCCCTTACTGAGGCTGGGCCTCCTGCATCCTCCGCTTGGGGCTCTGTCAACCAGAGGCGCTCAGAACCATCTCCAACAGGCTGTATGTGATAACAGGAGGTCATCACACATAACGTGAATAATAAGCCTGCACCGCTGTTCTCTGTTACAGCTGGACCGCCTGCTTCTGTACAGAGTAGCAATGCGTACATTGGATGCTTGACAACTCCTTTTGCATTGTTAGATGGTCAAATTAAATGCTCTCTGTGTCCCCTCAAAGCTGCACACAAGGCCAGTGCCTTACTGGTCACAACATATGTATGGCCCTGCTATGACAACTTACATGGTTGGACTTGGATATGCATTCACCAGCTACCTAGACCACCCATACACATCGTGACCCCTTACATAGACACACATATGCATATTTATGACACATGGACACACTTATGCACACAATTGCACATTGTTTCCCATACAACACACAAACTAAATAGCTGTAACATGCATACATACAGTCACATACATACACATTTCTTCAATGAAATGAATTGCGTTTTTATCATTTTTGCTGGCAGGTGGTGTACCACTTTTGAAACATGAGCAATCTAATTTTAGATTACTTTAAAGGGGTATTCCAGTGAAAAACATTTTTTTTTTCATATCAACTGGAAAGTTAAGCAGATTTGTAAATTACTTCTATTAGAAAATATTAATTCTTCCAGTACTTATCAGCTGCTGAAGTTGAGTTGTTCTTTTCTGTCTGACAACAGTGCTCTCTGCTGACACCTCTGTCTGTCTCAGGAACTGTCCAGAGTAGGAGCAAATCCCCAGAGCAAACCTCTCCTGCTCTGGACAGTTCTTGAGACAGACAGAGGTGTCAGCAGAGAGCACTGTTGTCAGACAGAAAAGAACAAATCAACTTCAGCAGCTGATAAGTACTGAAAGGATTAAGATTCTCTCTTACATATCTTAATTTACAATTCTGTTTAACTTTCTGGAGCCAGTTAATATGAAAAAAAAAAAGTTTTTTACTGGAATACCTCTTTAAATGTTTGTACATTATTTCTATGCCTCAATAAAAGAAACTTTTGATCCTGATATGATTCTTAGTTTTTTGCTATATTGTATCAATGAACATAGGATCAGCTACATTAATGTGGTTACTTTGTGTTAACGAGTTACATAATTTTGTCAATTTTACCAAGCTATGCACCAAATGCACAAGTAAGCAGACAGACGTAAGAGAATCCAAGGCAAGTACTATATGCTGGAGCCTGCTCATTAAACCCTGAAATGTCACAAAAAGGTCACAAATTAAAGATAATGCTTTATCTATGACATTTTACTTCCTTGCAAAAATTCAAACTTAGGATAAATGTGATGCACTTTTACAACAAATTAGATGAAGCTCCCAACGTAAAAACTCATAATCATGAGAAAAACAAGGCCCAAAAACTTTCATATCTAACAAGTACTGGTAAAATGAAAGCTGAGCTGTGATTGGTTTCTATAAGCAAATCTTTGCCATAGAGTAACAAGGGATGGAAATTAGAAAGCAATGAATAGTAAGTTCTTTAAAAGGGGTACTCCAGTGGAAAACAATTTTTTAAATTCAACTGGTGCCAGAAAGTCAACAGATTTGTAAATTACAAATATATATATATATATATATATATATATATATATATATATATATATATATAGATCGTAATCCTTCCAGTACTTATCAGCTGCTGTGTACTACAGAGAAGGTTGAATTGTTTTTTTTTCTGTCTAACCACAGTTCTCTCTGCTGACACTTCTGTCCATGTCAGGAACTGTCCAGAGTAGGAGCAAATCCCCATAGCAAACCAATCCAGCTTTGGACAGTTCCTGACATGGACAGAGGTGTCAGCAGAGAGCACTGTGGTCAGAAAGAACAGGAAATTAAAAAAGAAAAAAACTTCCTCTGTAGAATACAGCAGCTGATAAGTACTGGAAGGATTAAGATTTTTTAAAAGAAGTAATTTACAAATCCGTTTAACTTTCTGGCACCAGTTGATTTAAAAAAAAAAAAAATTCCACCGGAGTACCCCTTTAAGTTCATATAGAGTGCATATTGTAATGTTAGGTGACTCCGTCAGAGCATCTTCAATAAAAGCAGGTTTTGTAGGGTGTTTCTACTTTGCAGTTCTCATTGATGTGCATGGGAAGCAAAGGCTATATTGTGTCAGAAGAGCAAAAGCAGCTTATGGGTTGTGTAGCCACAGCCCAGTCAAGAGTGCCTATATTGACCCCTGTTCTCCACCAACAGCACGTACAATTAGCATGACATAACAATGGAAGGATGTCACCTGGTCTGAGGAATCATGTTTCTTTTACATTATGTGGGTGGCTGGAATGCACTATGGGAGCAAAAGCCAGTGTGGTGCTAAGGGAAATGGGTCCTGGCATTTATGGGGAAATTACATGTGCCACCTACCTATGTTGCAGACCCAGGACACTGCTTATCAGTGTAGATAGCAAGTGACTGAGATACATTAGGCCCAAGGAAGTGAATCTGACATCCCACCTTTTTTTTTTTTGTTAAATTTTATTGCACATGGCAGCTCTAATACATTATTTATAAATCAGTCCATAAGAAATAGACTGTAATGAAAAGTTATTGGAACCAAATTGACAAAAAGAGCAACAAAAGATGCAATGATCTGAGGCTATCACTGTGTCAGAGCCGAGAGGTCTGATGAGTCCTCTGGTTCCCTCATTGATATTACATCGATACAGTTGAAACATAAATAGATATTGATAGATGGGTGGTCATAGATGGATAAAAAGAGGTTAAACACTAGTTTTGCTAATTTTCTTAGAATGTTTTATATTTATTTCATTCACAATATAATTTAAACAATATCGCAATTAAAAATTTGCCAATTTGATTCAATGTTACTTCAGGCTGAATAACCAGTCTTATAGAGATTCTCAGAAAGACCACAGAAAAGAGCAGATGTGGAAGAAATCAGTAATCTGAACAGACTTTATCTTACAACTGGGGAAATCATTTCAAGGCAGCAGTCTCTTAATAACAATCCAATTTAATTTGTCATTATATTTTACCCTACCGTGTATAGAGGAAGAGCTGAAGCAGATTCCCACACTGGATGTATGCATCAGGGAGATTTGGAGAAGCAAACAATATGTTTGCCATTTACAGAGACACTGCCCCAGGTACCCTGCTGTCCTTATGATTTATATTACATAGTCAACACACCCTAAAATCTAAAGACCCCAGATTTAGACCCCAATTCAGACTCATCCGAAAAATATACTCTAAAATAAGTACAGACTCGAAAACTGAAAATGCAGATCCCTAAGCTCAAAATACTAAAAATGCAGACCCCTGGGCACAAAATTCTGACCCCAAACCATACCTTAAAATAAATCATGATTATATTCACCAGACCACCTTAAACAAATACAGAGCATAGACCAGACCACCTATCAGATCCCCTATATAATACAAAACCTGTGTATAGGCCAACAATGGGTTTTCTCTGAAGAACCCCTTTAAGGTCAACTTATTACAAATGTAGTTCTGACCACATTTATGTGTCCATATTATGGTTGTAAGTTCCAGCCCAACCACAGATCTATAGACCCAATCTGAAAGAATCAAAGTAATCTATCATATAGATCTATGATGACATCAGTTTGGGTCAGGTTGTAGCTTTTGACCATAATACAGATGCAGGAATCTATTACACTAGGATGAAACCAGCCCAACTTGAACATGTAAATAATAATAAGGTAAATGCAGGCAGTTTAATTAGTATGATTTTATTTTCTCTTTTCAGTTGTCTAAACCAGGGGTGTGTATTTGAAGAGTATACCATGTTGGGCCGAGACCCTTACTAACTGTGTCCCCTCAGTGTATTTGAAACATCTTACTGTAGCAGTTTTTGCACAACATTTAAATATGTATTTTTCTTTGTATCTGCATTTGTCTGTGTCTTTATTAAGGTGTGTGTGTGGGGCATTCTGACCTGGACCTTATATGTGACCATATCCGTACAGATCCTGATACATTTACAGGTCCAGCACACATTTGTGCCTTTAGGGATCATTGCACATCTCAGTTTACATTTTAAACTGAAGTACAGTATGCATCATATTTGTCTTTTAAAATTCACCCCCAAATCCCTGTTGGGACGTGATGCCCTAGATGGATTAGTAATCCAACCAACCCCCTTATTTCAGATTTGTGCACGCAACCTTACGAATAGGGAAAGATCAAATAAATAGATTTATCTAACCCTATTCTAACTGGTCATAATTCTTACTGTTCTATATGTTGGATTTATTTGTTTAACTGTAGTAAAAAACATTTTTATTTTCTACTATGAATGGTGCAACCTGCAGTGACTTGTAAAAATAAAATCAGCATGAAAAGATAATTGCTAATTTCCTTGCCGCTTGCCTAATGTTTTATATCTTTCTTCACTGCGTTGCCTGTCTATCTTTGTAAATGATCTTACACTTTTATTTTTGTAGGCTTCTTACTTATTTTATAGTTGAGCTACTGGAATAAGGTTCAAATATTAGTTATGGCCTCAGGGGCCTGTTATTATAATTATTGAGGTTTATTAGAAAATAAAAATAGTACTAGTTAGTACTTAAGTGGTGCAACATTTTGATCAGATTATGTTGGTATTCCTATTTTTTACAGTTCTGAATAGTAAATGGCTCATTGCGCTAAAACCAGCTTGACATTGTCTGAACTGAGGTGCAAAGCTTAAAGTGTACCTGTTACGAGATAAAAAAAAAATTACCCAGTCTTACTCTTTAACTGGTGCTGATCCTGTCCATGTGATTAAATCCAGGTTCATATCCTTTTATGGCTCCTAATTCTCTTGTTTATGTTGCTCACACTGCATGTAATTTACTGAAGATGAGGTGTCATTCTTTTGCTTGTGAACTTCCTTCCTCATTCCTAAGAGCTGACAATTGGCTGCTCTGTGCTCTGAGGCTCTGTGACATGCCCCCGGCTCACGGAGCAGACTGATTGACAAGCCAGGAGCCTGCACAGAGTCCTGTTTGTCAGCTCACAATTTCTGTATTTTGTCTCGGTGCACCCCTACTGGTAGGAAGTATAGAGTATTTTTTAACCCAATGATATACATATTTTTTAACCAATGTATATTAAACATATAGGGGGCATTTATCATTGTAGGTGTAAGTGAAGCATTCTTCTACACCTTTTTTTTGTGTGCTGGTAATGTGTGGGAGCACCAAATTTATTACCGTATTTTTCGCTCAATAAGACGCACATTTTCTCCCCCAAAAGTGGGAAGGAAATGTCTGTGCGTCTTATGGAGCGAATGTGTGTGCAAGTGCGCACACACCCCTACCGGCTGCTCGGTAGTGGGGGGGCAACTGTTTTAAATTGGCCGCAGCGCCGGCTGCTTGTTAAAGATTAGCAACCCGGCCGCAGCCACTTTAAAACCGTGACCAGCGGCAGTCCTGGACACTTCTGCTTTTTCTATGTTTCATATCTCCTTACCTGGCCATGCTCGGCATGCTTAGGTAATGCGGCGGCTCTTGTGGGTAGTGTGGATAATATGACGAGTGACGTCTCCTGCCGGGTCCTCTAAGCGGCATCAGGGACGTCACTCCTCATCTCCTGCAGCACCGGTGTAGTGAAGAAAACTGTGTCTTGAAGCATTCTGTGTCTGCAGGAAATGAGGAGTGACGTCCCTGACGCCGCGCAGAGGAGCCACAGGAGATGTCACTCGTCATATTATCCACACAACCCACAAGAGCCACCACATTGCCAAGCACGGCCAGGTAAGGAAATATGAAAAATAGAAAAAAGAGGGGGGGGAGCAATGAGCAGGGGAACTATACTGCCAAACTAATGTGGGGGAACATACAGCCAACCTAATGGAGGGGAACTGCAACCTAATGTGGGGGGAAAATACTGCCAACCTAATGTGGGGGGAAAATACTGCCAACCTAATTTAGGGGATCTATACTGCCAACCTACTGTGGGGGAACATGTGCTCCTGACCTATAATGCCCCCCTGACATGTGCTCCTGACCTATAATGCCCCCCTGACATGTGCTCCTGACTTATAATGCCCCCTGACATGTGCTCCTGACCTATAATGCCTATAATATTTTTTTTCTTGTTCTCCTCCTCTAAAACCTAGGTGCGTCTTATGGAGCAAAAAATATGGTAAATGGTTGCAGAGCACTTCATAAATTTTGTGCAGGTACACATTTTCTGAAATTTTACTCTTTACATACACCATAAAGCTAAGCTAAGTCTGGGCTGGTATGCTTTAGAGACTTTTCAGTGGCTTTGCGCCTTTTTTGCGCCTTTTCACAGAAAGGCGCAGTTCATAAAACCCTTCCATATCATGTGTATTGCCAAAATCAGTGGATTGCCGCTCAAAATCAGCAGAAATGTGTAAACCAAAATGTGCAAAAAAGCACTAATTAACCCTGCTTGTGCCTTCTTGTGCAGTCTAAAGACAATAATAAATGTTGGCCATAATTTTATTATCTACATTGCATAAAAACATTTTACAAATGACAATGCCCGTGTAATGAATCTCCCCATTCTTCACCCTTAATTCCCACAAGAATGTGTGTTTTGATCCAGATGTAAGAGAAAGTTTGGTTCGGTGCAAATGAAATATTGGCTGATTTGTTTCAGCCAAACCTCGTAAAATGACACTGGTGCCATATCAGACTAGAAGATGGAAGGAGGATCAGATGACCTCATGGTAGCCTATTGCCTTGCAAGAAGGAAAAAGGATCATCTGACCCCATGTTTGCCAAGAGGGAGATTCACCTGACCTCAGTGAAACCAACAATGCCTTACAAATAGTGTTGAGTGCGAATATTCGAATAGCGAATTTTATCGCAAATATCATCACTTTGCGATTTCGCAAATATTTATAGTATAGAGAAATATATTCGTTATGTTGAATATTTTTTTCTTATTTTTTTTAAGAAAAAATGTATCACAATTATGTGTACTGTGTAAACAAAAAGTGATCATCCCTCCCTGCTTCCAGCTCCAAAGAAGGCGAATGCGAAAATTCGGGAATATCGGTGTTTCCAGAAAACACTGATCCCTCCCTTCTTTTAGCTTGTGGGCCAATGAGAAAGATGCAAATACAGTTGTCAGAGGTTTGCACATTCCTAGCAACCATTAGGAAAGCAGTTAGTTAAAAGATATAATTGGGTATGCGCATTTTGCGAATTTCATTACAAATTTCACATGGAAAAAAAAGTTAACGAATATGCGAAATTCGTCCATATATTTGCGAAATATCGCAAATTCGAATATGGCCTATGCCGCTCATCACTACTTACAAAGAGCACACCAGCACACAGCTACCTCAGCCCTTTTAGAGAGCGCAACACCAACAGTGTCTGCATCTCTTAGCAGCAAATACAGCTGACAGATTCCCTTAAAGTCAATGTGGGGTTTCCCTTTTTGCCATTAAGCCAGCCATCAAATAATTTTAATAATCCACATAAACCACATCAAAAGGATTTGATTAAGAGCACAGTGGTCTCCATAATTCTTTAAATGGCTATTCCAGTGTTTGCTAAAAACAATATGCTGCAAAGTCAGGAGAAAATAGAAAAAAAGGCATACTTACCTAACCCCAGACCCCCACACCTTCTGGTCCCCTGATCTCCTCTTCTCTGTCTGCTTCTTAAACAAGTGCTTGGAACAGGAACGTTAAGCCTATCATTGGCACAGGCGGAGTCACCTCTCGGGCCAGTGATTGGCTGAGCTAGAAGGTCCTGCTACAAGCACTCATCTCAGAAACAGGAAGAAGAGAGAAGACTGAGGGTTCAGACAGAACCGAATGGGAGCTGCAGGACACTATTGGGTGACTGAAGCTAGGCAAGTATGCCTTTTTTCTGTATCCACCAGCTTCATTAGCGTATTATTATTATTATTTTATTTTTTTAGCAAATACTTAACTACCCCTTTTAATGGAAGAAATTTGTAAAAACTTGCACTCTGAGAGCTGACCCCCCCCCCCCCCAAACTAAATAATCAGTGGGATGTGCCTTGGTAGGAGAGATTACCAGGAATCAAATGGTCACTCTGGCTAAAGAAAAATTTCCAGAAGGTCAATCATCACTTCAGAACTTCCCTAATCTGGGATTTATGTCAGAGCGGCCATAAATAAGCCCCTCCTCAGTAAAAGAAACAGTTTGAAGTTTGTGAAAAAGAACCTAGAGGACTATGAGAAACAAGATCCTCTGGTCAGACAAAACCTAGATTGAACTTTTCGGTCTTAATTCTAAGGACCATGTTTGGAGGAAACCAGACAATATAGTATGACAAAGCAATAAACACTATCCAGCACTCACCGCTAAGCAGGTGACTCGAGGCTCCTAAGTGGAGGGTACCGGAGGACCAGGACTGCAGACTTGCATAGGCACTCAGAGGCTACATGTTGCCTCTGAGCGCCTATGCAAGTCTGCAGTCCTGGTCCTCCGGTACCCTCCACTTGAGAGCAGGATAGTGTGTATTGCTTTTTCATACTATATTTCTAAGGTCTATCCTATAAAATTGTCCTAGCACTGCCGGAGACTCATGCTGTCAGTTGAAATGCTACCGTGACATCAACCTATTCTCCATATACTGATGAATTGGTGAAGTCTGGTGGTGCCATCCCTGATTCAATTTTTTATGACACGTAGGAAACCAGACAGTGCTCATCACCTGCCCAATACCCTCCCAACAGTAAAGAATGGTGTCAGCAGCATCATACTGTGAGGTGTTTTTCAGAGACTGGGACAAGGAGACTAGTCAGGGTTGAGGAAAAGCTGAATAAAGCAAAGTACATGAATATTCTTAGTGAAAAACCTACCTCAGACTGGGCCAAAGGTTCACTCTATTGCACTATAGTGCACATTGGGGCTGACTGGCTATACTAGGCATAGGTCTGCATCCCCGAATTTCCTCAGTTTCCCTGTAGATTCTCTCTTAGAATGATGTGGCAGGCATTAATAACAGCATTCAAAGGGTTTAACAGTGGAAAGCAAAGGTTATATCTGCCATTAAAGTAAAATCCCGATGTTTTCCTGACCCCCTTCCCCTATTATGATCCTCTATGCTTTTTTGTTGGATATTGTACATACTGTTGTTTTTGATAATGTTTTTATAATGTATGCAGGAATATAACTTTAGCATGTAGTATAATGTAAAGTGTAGGGAACCTGTGCTGCATATTGTGCTGTCATGCTTATGTATTATTTATTGTAAAAGTGATCGACGATTGATTGCAAATAAAGTTATTTTCAATGAGAAAAGAAGAATAGGTCAACATAATATCAGTAATATATAGTGCCCAAATAATGACTCGTTTAGAAGTTAGCCAATACTGCTATATAATCCTTACATAATAGTGGTATACATTGCTTAAAATTCTAAGCACCTCATCATACAGCACCCTTAAAGGGGTACCCCACTGGCCAGTGTTCAGAAGTAAATGTCCAGAATGCTGCTTTCGCGCTGCGTCACCCTCCCTCCCATATGATTGCATTGAGGGGGCATGGCCGCCATGATTTCACGAGGGGCGTGGCCGACCCCCGCAGCACGAAAACAGCGTTCAGAACATTTACTTCCGAATGCTGGAGTACCCCGTTAAGTAGCAAAATTCTAGTAACATACAGTGTCTAAATAATACTAAAAATAAGTAATGTAATGTAAGTAATGTAATTGTTGAAAATATTAGATCCTATTTTGTAATATTAACTATAGCAAAACCCCCATCATACTATCATTTATTATTATAATAACTATAATAATCATATATTTTTATAGTATCAGCTATAGTACCCATAAAATAATATGTGTGATAATCCAATCAATAGAATACAGTACTGTTATATATCATTCATATATTCTAGGGGAATACTCTAAATTTACTAACTTTTTACTAATAAAATGCGCTCACTTGCTGTCAGAGTAGCCAACAGGCAGTCTAAGGGCATTTGAAGTAAAATCTGTTGCCATTCTTCACATTCACTGTAATGGAAGCATGATATTACCTGGTGGGAATCCCTACGTCCCAATATCAGAATAGTCTTCTTTAGCAACAGCTGATCTGAAGACAGGCTGGATATTCAAAATGCAGTACCAGGAAGAAGTGTGGGAGGTGCAGTAAGACAAAATCCATGGTCAGGGGAGTCCATGTTTGGAATACAGTTCAGTGCCGGCAGTGTAAAGATAGTCAGCAGTCAAGCCAAGTCAAGCCAGATGAATGCACCTTTGTAGATCACAGGAACAAGATATTGCTCAGACACGGAAGAAATGGAACAGGCAGCCTTACATGTAATGTTGTAATTAACCCTATTATACTTGATATTAAAGGTAAATTCCAATAAAAAATACATAGTATCTTGTGAATTTTCATTGGTTTGTCACAATGTCTAATACCGCTGCTGTCTCTTGTAAGTTTCTGAATAATAAAATCAGGCAAAATGTGATTGGAACATTGCTTAGCAACAATCCAGGAATTCACTTGTGACTATTGTAACCACATAGCTTTATTTTTATTCTACTGCTATCGCAGAATCTCATGTGGATTGTAGATGTAAGACTTGCAGTGCCTTTTGTGTATTTCTGTCTGTCTTCCATACTACTGATATTTTGATGTGATCTATATAACTGTTGCTTCTAGATCTGGGTACACCTTACTGTATGTGATACATGAGAAAGGTATTAGTGGATGTGAAGGGAAGCGTCATATAATCATATTTATATCGATCTATCTCACATCAACCTATGCCTTATAAATGACCTTTATAGGAATGTCTATAGAAATGTTGTACAAACAGGAATATTTCTTACATGACTTGGGTCATGTCATAAAACACAATATAATGGCCATTAGACCAGGGGCATATTTTGGGATTTGCTGTAAAACATCCTGGAATGTGCCCACCTTACCTGCCTCTTGCACGTATCATGGTAGCCTTGGGATATCTGGCCAGGTCATAGAGAGGCCAAAGCACAGGGGGCATTGTCCACAAACATTCTCTGGTAGGTGCCCACCAAACCTGTGTTGGTGACTGGGGATATCTGGCCAGGGAGGAGGGTGTGAGGGCATTCTATGAAGTTACCTATATAAACCAAGCTAAGTAGAAAGGAGGGAGTCATCCTGAGAGGCAGTCACCCTAACAGGGGGCAACCTCATGAGGCAGTGAGGATCCAAGCCCAAGAAAGAGAGACCATCATCAAACTGCTGTCCTGCCTCATCTCCTGCACCAAGGATCCCAACACTCTGATAATCCTCGGAAACCTCTACCTTTGCCTCCAACTTCCCTCTCTTAGTGACCTCTACTGTCTCTCTGCTTATATTCCACAGTCTAACCCTATCCTTTGCCCTCCTATCCCAAGACTCACTAACCCCTTTCGACCCCTCTCTACCAAGACCCTGCATTAACTCCTTCTATCCCTGTTAACTGTATCAAGCATTGACCCTCTCATTGTTACCACAAACTCCTATAGTCTTAGGGACAGAAAGCTGTTCTGGATTGAGTGCTTGTGTGAGTGTATTGGTGTGTAATTAGGTCTGCAGGTAAGATATTGGGGTTTCTTTACTAACGTGATCCCGACCCTTTTTTGTCGGGTTTTGTGCCCAAATTGTGTCACACGTCCCTTGTGACATAATTTGCGACTAAAAAAACCAAAACCCACCATTTTACAAGAAAAAACAGAAAAGGGGGCATGGCCACTGGATAAAGTGGGCGTGGTCCCGACAAAAGGGGCATGGTTCGACAGTTTTGAAAAATCCCAACATATTTACTATTGTTTCCACAGAAAATGTGGTGGATTTGTGCTGAGGAAAACCCGACAGATCAGAACAGTTATAAAAAAAAGCAAAACGTAGGGAAAAGTGCAAAATGTAGGGAAACCTTAGTAAATACCTTGGGAAAATACCAGTCGGAAATCAAAACCCACAAAGAAACCTACACTTTGTGTTGGGTTAAATTGTAACTAGTAAAATGTTAAAGTATTGAAGTTGTCTTAGCCATTGTTGTATACACAAAGATACATTGATATTATACGGATATATATGTATATATATATATGTTAGCTAAAATTATATAGTGTGTATGTATAGTGTATTAGTGAATAAACCTATGTATTATTAACCCTGTGTTGGGAATTACTTAAACCGTATAATTTATGTAGGGAAACGAGAGTAAGTTGTTTACACTAGAAAAAGAAGCAGGAATGGTATATAATATTTATATCAATATATATATATATATATATATATATATATATATATATATACACGTCATTTCACATTGGATCATCCTTTTACAGTTGACATCTAGTTACCAGGACTACTGCCTGTAGAGAGTGATTTCTACGGGTAAAATACGTCAGTAAATTGCATAGGTGGTGGAACCCTGCTGGAGTAATTGAGAACTTTTTGGATCACTAAATTTACTTTATTTTTCATCTCAAGCATGCATGATGGTAAATACACAACACACCTTGTGTGCACATGGTGTACCCCAAAATGGTGCCAATTGAAATGACAACTTGGCCACATAAAATCAAGCTTTTGTATAGACAGACACAAAAACAAGTGGCAAAAATAGATCAGTAACATTTGAATTTCTTGCTCTGTACTTTATGGTGGATTATAAAAGAAAAAAAACTAAAAAAGATATTTTAAGCACTTTCATTCTACAGTAGAATTTTCTGTAGGGAGAATGTGGATTCTGATAGGGCAAAGGATGTTTAACTTAGCAGGAGCAGACATTTTTTTTTTTTGTGACATTGTATTTACACAGCGATATTGAGGTTTAGTGATATATTTATCACCAATGTTCCTCAAAGAAAGTTATTATACTGAAAGGTCATCAGGTAATTAGTTGGGAATCATTCACCATGTTCTTATGAGTTTCCATAAATTGCCTGACTAGAAATAGTATTGGCATTTTTAGATGCTAGCTATTATAAACCGGAGTACTAGAAAGGTAACAATGAATGAAGTCTTTGTTCTACAAAACTGCCTAAACCCTTTGAAGACAAAACATAAAAAGTGAGTTAATAAAACATATTATACAGGATCTGAGGTGTAACGCCAGCAGTTGTACTGTGTACTGTGTGTCCTGGCACTCACCAGCACTGCATTCTCTTCTCCATGTCTCCATTGTGGGTCCCGGGCTTCCTCCTCTGCACTCACTCCTGCTGCTACTACCACTGCTGCAGTTCCTGCTGTGCCCTCTAGAGGATGCATGCAAGCATAGTGAACTGTTCAAAAGATGTTTTTTTGTATAACAGGACTTAATCTAGTTCAATCCACTAACAAAAATGACTAACATTTCAATGTATTCTCTAATTTCTAGAATTTGCATTATTAATAAAAATAAAAACGCTTTATTTATTGTTGTCCTTAGTCGAATTTAAACCCAAGTCCCCAGGCAAGGCAGCAGTGCTAACCACTGAGCCACCATGCTGCCCTTAGCATGCATCTGCTATGCATCTCCTATGCATGGTTGCTAAAATGGACAGAGATGTCAGCAGAGAGCACTGTGCTCGTGATGTCATCAGTGTTCCAAAAAGAAAGGAATTTCCTCTGTAGCATTCATCAGCTAATAAGTACTGGAAGGATTAAGATTTTTTAATAGAATTAATTTACAAATATGTTTAACTTTCTGCCACCAGTTGATTTAAAAGAAAAAAGGTTTTCACCGGAGTAACCCTTTAATACTTTATTTCAATAAAAAAAAAAAAAAAGGAAAGTTGAGAAAAAACACAGCATCTGAACTCCTCCTAAGTCATACTAACTGGAAGCTGAGGTGAAGCAAGGAGTATAGCAACTGATGTGACAACTGTTCGCAGAGTTTATGGGTCTCCCGCCCAGTTATTTCTACAGACCAGATAGGGGAATGCTGCAAGACACGTTCCTCCAACTGGTGTGTCGGGCAGTCTGGCAACTCAATTGAGGGACTGGATAAATCTAAACTGTTCCATTTAGATGAATTTATGGGACAGATATTCCATGCATAAGGATTACATGATAAATTGCCTGTTCCAGTTTAACAAAAAATAAACATGTAACCCATTTAACTTAACCCCCCTCTCCATTTCAAAAGTTTTCATGAAAAATGTACTACTTTATCTGCAAATAAAACATTGTATAAACCATGTGTATATTGAGCAGCTTTGAGAAATCTCACACTAAAAACTTCCCAGGTTCTGCATATCAATTGGGTTGTCAAGAAATTAGGATATAGACCACATCACTGAGAGGACCATGACACACAGCCATACTGTATATACAGTGACCCCCCAACCTACGATGGCCCGACATACGATAATTTCAACATGCGATGGCCTCTCAGAGGCCATCACATGTTGAAGGCAGCATCAACATACGATGCTTTTGTATCTCAGGGCCATCGCATAAATGGCCATCCGGCAGCGCAGGCTGCTTCAGCTGCTGCCGGATAGCCGTTTATGGTGCCATGTAAGCTCCGGTGATGGTCACTCACCTGTCAGCGGCGCTCCAGGATGTCATCTTCGGGATCCCCTGCATCGCCGTCGCTCTCCATCATCGTCATCACGTCACAGCGCACGCCATCCCATCTTCCAATAGGAGTGGTGTGTGTAGTGACATAATGGCGGCGATGAGGAACGACAATCCCAGGCAACAGAGACGTTCCGGAGTGGCAGGGACACCCCGGGGCAGCGATGGATGGCGACATCCAGGGCAGCGGTGACGGCTGGGACAGGTGAGTACAACGTCCTATATTTAGCATTGCACGGATCCCTCAACATACGATGGTTTCAACAAACGATGGTTCATTTGGAATGGATTACCATCGTATGTTGAGGGACCACTGTACTGTAATATATTGTGTGTTAAAGGGGTACTCCGGTGCTTAGACATCTTATCCCCTATCCAAAGGATAGGGGATAAGATGCCTGATCGCTGGAGTCCCGCCGCTGGGGACCCCCGTGATCATGCACGCGGCACCCCGTTTGTAATCAGTCCCCAGAGCGTTTTCGCTCCGGGACTGATTACCGGCGACTACAGGGCGGGCGGCGTGAGACGTCACGCCCCCGCCCCCGTGTGATGTCACGCTCCACCCCTCAATGCAAGCCTACGGGAGGGGGCATGATAGCTGCCACGCCCCTCCCATAGACTTGCATTGAGGGGCGGAGCGTGACATCACACGGGGGCGGAGGCGTGATGTCACACGCCACCCGCCCTGTAGTCGCCGGTAATCAGACCAGGATCGAACACGCTCCGGGAACTGATTACAAACGGGGTGCCGTGTGCATGATCACGGGGGTCCCCAGTGGCGGGACTCCCGTGATCAGGCATCTTATCCCCTATCCTTTGGATAGGGGATAAGATGTCTAAGCACCGGAGTACCCCTCTAAACATATTTTATAAAGATGAGAAGGGTCCAGTCAGAGGCTCTGAGGATCATCCAGAGAAAAATAAAATACTTATAGCGGTGCCACTCACAAGAGGTAACATAAAAGAAGTTTTATTCTTCATAAAATAGACAACGTATTTTGAGGGGTAGCATGCCGTCTTCCTCAGGTCAATATTATTGTCTCTTTGATGTGCTCTTCCCTAAGGCCACCAGTTCTGGAGAGAGGGCAGCAGTCAGGAGTAGTGTGCCTTCAGGTCTTTGTCACAAGCAACAGGACAGCCAGTTATGTTAAAACGTACCAGTCAGATTCCCAAAGGAAAAAATTTAAAACGAAGATATATACAGTATTCATTAAATATTCAAAATGTTTTAAACAACCATATTACAGAAGGTCTTTAATTTTCATTAGTAACAACATATAAAAAGTTTTTGGATCTGACATATTTTTGCATTAAAATATGCATAGCCTTTAAGCTTAGTAAATCAAAGACTCTATTTTGTATACAAAAGCATAGCCCCAATGTGGAATTTTGATATTTTTGCAATTTTTTAAATTTTATTTGAGATTGTTACAAATATGTTAAGAAAACAATTTCTATGTAAGGTTACATTTATAATCCAACTAGTTATTCAGGGATGAGTAAGGCAGTGAGATTTTAAATGGTTAATCTGTTTTTAAGTCAGCAACACATACACTTTATTTGTGAAACTTTAATGAAAACTATCATGTTTATGGTGCAAAAACATTTCTAATTCACTGTGACTACACTACTTTCAGTGTCAGATTTTACGTGTTACAACTGTTTATTTTGCTTCTTGATGACTTGGCACAACCTGTTCAAACCTATTTGAAAACTATATAAATGTGGGTGTTTTTATTCCATAAATAGCAAAGCAAAACTTTTTACTTTCAATACACACTATAGCAAATATCACACTTTCCCCAGTGCTTTATATGTACAGCTTGGACTGTATCTACTTATAAAAAACCATGGGCCTGTGCCTAGGGCAGCGGAGTTAATGGGGCAACACTTCAGTATGTAAACAAAATGGTAAATAATTTTTTATGTTGCTGCTGCCACCATGCTGTATCCTAAAAAAAAAGAAAATGTTCCCCCTTTGGTCGAATCCACATGGATCAGAACTGCGGCAAAGTTTACCTGCAGATTTTCAGCCGCAGCCACTCATATTGTTGTAGATTTGTGACTGCTATACGTTCTGTGAATATGGGTGGAATCCACAGTAAATCTACAAAATCCATTTTTTTTTTAAAAGCTGAAGATTGTGGAATCATCCTAATGGGATATATTTTGTCCAAGTGCCTAGTTTAGCTCAATCGGCCCTGTAAATATGGCCTTGTATACAACGTTATATTATGGCACTTTCTGTTTGACACTTTTTAAAGTGGGAAAAGATCAGAATGAACAATATAAAAATTACACATCCAACATTTTGAGTATATGACAGGGTTTGCACCCAAGAGGCAAAATGTACAACTTAAAGGGGTTATCCACCATAAGGTGATTTTAGTACGTACTTGGCAGGCAATAATGGACATGCTTAGGAAGGATCTGCGCTTGTCTTGGGTCTAAATGGCTATGTTGTGAGATTACCATAACACTGTGGCTGGTGTTTTGTTAACTGGTATTTCCTGTTTGAGTTTCCTTCTTTGCCTACAAATCCCATAATTCCATTTTCCTCCCACACATCAGCCACCCCACCCATTGAAACATAAATCAGCTGCATCCATTCAAAGACCTGTGGTTTTCAATCAGGGTGCCCACAGCTGTTGCATTAGTTGCAGATCGCTCCCACCAAGTGATCGCTCCACCCATTGAAGCAGACAGGCTCCCTGTCATCAGCTGACTAGTGAGTCTGGTCTCGGCCACATTACACCCTGGGAAAAATCTGAGACAACAGTCATTTTGTATGCTGGTAAAAATAAATATTGGGGTGAAAATCACTGAAGAGTTGTGAGAAAACCGTCACACACAGGTACAGACACTATATTATGAACTATACTAACTTTACAGCTCCTGTAGCATAGTCAAATAAAAAATTCCTGGAATACCCCTTTAACATAGAAAATGGAATGAGAATTATTAGTTATTTGATTCTTTAAAGTCACAAACCAGTATTATAGGTTAGAGTTATTTGGGGCTAATACAGGGCACCCTTTAAAGCCTAACTGCACCTCTGTAATTCTTTAATTGGATACAGCTGAAATAATTGTATAATAAAATGTTCTAGTCATAGTACCTAATCTTTATGATTTATCCATTTTTTAGTATTCTGCATTGTGCCGTTTTCCTTACTGAAAATATAAGTAACTTGATAACTGAACATTATCATTTCCCTTGTAAAAATGTTGTGTCCATACACAGTTTGACACTGTCACTTTGGTTTTTGTTACATTCTTTTTTTTTTTGTTTTTTTTTTGTTTACTGTTTAAAATGCTGAAATATTAGATCAAATATTGAAATGTTCCCTTATGTTAAAAATAGGAAACCTTTATGGGAGGTACATATATGATAGTACATACTTCTTTAGAAAATGAAGTTGATTCAATAAAAAATGTACAGTGGCTTTCTTATTGTGATAAAGGTAGCATAACACAGCTAAAGGAAGCGTGTAAATCACCATACTAAATTTTGATGTATAGATAAACTAACAGGAAGGAAGAGGTAACCAAGATTAACCAAGTGAGTCCTAACAATAATGAGACGTTATTGCTGCTTTCAGGTGGTACAAAAGTATTTGGGCATTTTCTGTTTAATCCATTGGGGCTGCTTCCTGAACTAACAAAGATATTCAGTCGGACTAATTACCCGGGACACAAAACCCTTCCTTAATGAATAAACAGAAAGCATTTTCACACAGTATGTGCAAGAAAAATGACTTCCCTTCCCACATATTCGTATAATAGTAATGATGCAGGTAAAAGCTGTAGAATAAACCAGGCCCAATCATGCTTGAGAATTAGCAGTGCAAATAGTTGGCTTACAGCAAATAATGGTGTGAAAGAACGACTGGAGACAAAACAAATTAATCAGATTAATCGTTCCAAAATCAGAAGTGTGACACGATCCAAAATAACACACAAAGTCAATTGTAGAATGCATTAAATCATATTTGTTTTGCTATTGTATTATAAGAACAACACCATACAAATCAGGTCAAAATAAATGAATAAAATGTGTAATTTAAAAAGATGGGTTCTGCAGTATATTGACTTACTGTGGCTCACACTTTATATTTAGTGGCTCCAATAAAACAAGAACTGCATAAAAACCAAGCTCTGAAAGAAAAGAATTTATGTGCAATATAAGATGACACTTTCTTAGTATTTTATGCTGGGTCTGAGCAGGCTCTTTTCTTTTCTTATCCAAAGGATTGTGGGGTCTGTCATGCCATTACGCTCCCTCCCTTAGGCTTGCATTGAGGGGGAGGGGTGTGACATCACACAGGGGTGGAGTCATGATGTCACGATACTCCGGCCCCGTGGTCGTGAGCCTCCAGCGCTGACACATGAGGGTGCTGCATGAGAGATTGTGGGGGTCCTCAGACATCTTATTCCCTATCCTTTGGATAGGGGACAAGATGTATTAGGGCCAGAGTACCTCTTTAACAAAATGTTGAGTGCTTCAACTTATACAACATACTAGTAGACTTTTGGGAACAAGAACTATCTGAATTGATGACAGACTAAAGACAGACAGACTAAAAATGCGCCAGCAGTTACTCATCTCCAGACTGTCTACTGTCTACTAAGTTTGCACCATGTTTTGGTAGGTATTTTTCCTTTTTATGCCAAATAGGTGTACTATTTTTGATGGATTGAAAGGGGATATCCATTTTTTTTATTAAAAGGCCCTAATTGCATTCAAATATCAAACTGCTACTCACCATTTAGCATCCGGCGACACTCTGGCTTTACTTTAGGAGTGAATGTTATATGACTGCCACTGCCAATACGTGATGTCACACTCTGTACTTGCTGCGGCAGTCACCTGATGTCCGCTCCTAAAGTAAGACCAGAGTGGCAACCAGAGGCTGAATTGGGGATCAGCATGGGGTCAGAAAAGTAAGAATCAGTTAGTTATTTTAATGTGTTTGGGACCTTTTACATTTTTTTAAGATATGGGAAACCCATCTAAGCCACTTTCCTTTCAACAAAACTACATACAGCCTACAGTGCTGATTTGTTGAGACCCCCCCCCCCCCTCAGTTTGGAAACAGACATACTTGTCTGTATCTTGAAGCTTCTCACACATCCTTGTCAGAAAGAAGAGGAGTGTTGGGCAGAATGGAAGCGGGGACAGATTAGTACTGTTAGTGTCTTGTTGGCATCCTGCTCACTATTTTTTTAAGTGACATGGCTTCAGAGAAACTTAAGTAAAACTTAGCAAGTTTTTGAATATGTCCCCCCATAATCTTATGAATATGTCTCATTACATCACCATTTTAAGTTTTATTGGAAGCCACCTTTGGAGTGGTTCAGTCTGACAGTATGGCCCTTGGACGAGATAAGGTTGTGCCAGCCAAGTTGAGATAGATAAATTCCTTTATTTTGCCTAAATGCAGTATTCCTAATTTGTTGTTAATTGTAGCAAATCCTCTGAAAAAAAGAGAAATTAGCCCTACTGTTATGTGTACCTTACAGAATCTTTCCACAACAAAATAGATTTATATAGCCCTAATGTATTAGGTATACTAGATTTGTAGATTATAAAGCTTATATATTAAGGCCACTTTCACATGACAATTTTAATAAGTATTTTCCATCCATATTTGTAAGCAAAAACTAAGAGTTGAATTTAAATAGAGGCAAAGTATAATAGAATGAATTGTACCTGTGCTGTACTTAACCCCTCAATGACCTGCGCTGTATATATACATTGCGGCCATGCAGTAGGTATATGAAGAGAGCTCAGGAGCTGAGCTCACTTCATATCTGGTCGGTCCCGGCTGCTATCAACAGCCACGACCCACAGCTAATGCCGGACATCGGCGATTGGGCCGATGCTCGGCATCAACCCTTTAGTCACTGCAAATAGAGATGAGCGAACTTACAGTAAATTCGATTCGTCACGAACTTCTCGGCTCGGCAGTTGATGACTTATCCTGTGTAAATTAGTTCAGCCTTCAGGTGCTCCGGTGGGCTGGAAAAGGTGGATACATTCCTAGGAAAGAGTCTCCTAGGACTGTATCCACCTTTTCCAGCCCACCGGAGCACCTGAAAGCTGAACTATTTTATGCAGGAAAAGTCATCAACTGCTGAGCCGAGAAGTTCGTGACGAATCGAATTTACTGTAAGTTCGCTCATCTCTAACTGCAAGCAAAGTTGATCATGGCATCTAAAATGCCAAAAATACACTCATGGCAGCTCAGTGTAAACTTCACAGGGAAATCGCGATGTCCTGATCAGCTGAGAGGACAGCGGGTGGGCCCTTATCTGCCTCCTCGCCGTCCGATCGGTTCTTCAAGGCTCCAGTCAGCCTCAGCAGGCTGGACCAATGGAGCACTGATAACACTGATGATCAATACTATGCTCTAGCATAGCATTGAAAAGTGTATGCAATCTAATGATGGTATGTAATAGTGCCCTATGGAGACTAAAAAATACTGTAAAAATAGTTAATAAATGTTATTTAACCCCTTCCCTTATAAAAGTTTGAATCACCCCCGTTTTCTCTTAAAAGAATAAAATAAAAATAAATATGTAAACAAAAATAAACATATGAGGTACTGCCACATGTGTAAATGTCCGAACTATAAAAACATAATGTTATTTAAACCACATGGTCAATGGTGTATACGTTAAAAATACCAAAGTCCAGAATTGCATATTTTTGTTCACTTTGTATACCCTAAAAAAATTTATAAAAAGCGATCAAAAAGGCCTATCAAAACAAAGAATACAGCTAAAAACTACAGATCATGGTGCAAAAAAATTGTGCCCACACACATCCCCATATATGGAAAAAAACAAAAGTTATAGGGGTCAGAAGATGACATTTTAGAACATGCTAATTTGCGTACAAATAATTATTAATTTTTAAAAGAAGTTAAAAAAAAGATAGAACCTATATTATTTGGGTATTTTTGTATTTTTGTAATCGTATGGACCTACAGAAAAAAGATTAGGTGTTATTTTAACCGGAAATTGCTCTGTGTAGGATAGAAAGCCCCCAAAAGTAAAACAATGTTTTTTTTCTTTCAATTTTTCCCCACAAATTAATATTTTTTCTTTTACCGTAGATTTTGTGGTAAACTGATTGATGTAATTATAAAGTACAATTGGTGGCGCAAAAAAAATAAAAAAGCCCTCGTATGGGTCTGTAGGTGGAAAATTTAAAGCGTTATGATTTTTGGTGATGTGGAAAAAATAAAAGTGCAAAAATAAAAAAACCTGTGTCCTTAAAGGGGTACTCTGCCCTTAGGCATCTTATTCCCTGTCCAAAGCATAGGGGATAAGATGTCTGATCACGGTGGTCCCGCTGCTGGGGACCCCTGCAATCTCTCCTCACAATCTCTGCAATCTCTCCTCCTGATGACACGCCCCACCGCCTCAATGTAAGTCTATGGGAGGGGGAGTGGTGGTCACCACGCCACCACCCATAGACTTGCATTGAGAGGGCAGGGCGTGACATCACGAGCCATGGTGTCACGATACTCCATCCCCTTCATTGCCCGTCATCACTCTGTGCAGCTGAGAAATGGGGGTGCTGCAGGAGATATCATGGGGGTCCCCAGAGGCGGGACCCACGTGATCAGACATCTTTTCCCCTATCCTTTGGACAAGGAATAAAATGTCTAGGGGCGGCGTACCCCTTTAAGGGGTTATTTCCACCTCCTACTTTTGTCTTCAAAGTATTGATAAATACAGACTTGAATGACCGTTACATTTAACCCCTTAAGGACCAGGCCATTTTACACCTTAGGACCGGAGCGTTTTTAGAACATCTGACCACTGTAACTTTAAACATTAATAACTCTGGAATGCTTTTACCTATCATTCTGATTCCGAGATAGTTTTTTCGTGACATATTCTACTTTATGTTATTGGTAAATTCTTAGTGAAAAATTCCAAGATTTGCTGAAAAAATTGAAAATTTTGCATTTTTCTAAATTTGAAGCTCTCTGCTTGTAAGGAAAATGGATATTCCAAATAAAAAAAAAATTATTCACAAATACAATATGTCTACTTTATGTTTGCATCATAAAATTGACATGTTTTTACTTTTAGAAAACACCAGAGAGCTTCAAAGTTCAGCAGCAATTTTCCAATTTTTCACAAAATTTTCAAACTCACTATTTTTCAGGGACCAGTTCAGGTTTGAAGTGGATTTGAAGGGTCTTCATATTAGAAATACCCCACAAATGACCCCATTATAAAAACTGCCCCCCCCCCAAAGTATTCAAAATGACATTCAGTCAGCGTTTTTACCCTTTAGGTGTTTCACAGGAATAGCAGCAAAGTGAAGGAGAAAATTCACCATCTTCATTTTTTACAATTGCATGTTCTTGTAGACCCAATTTTTGAATTTTTACAAGGGGTAAAAGGAGAAAATTTATACTTATATTTGTAGCCAAATTTCTCTCGAGTAAGCACATACCTCATTTGTCCATGAAAAGTGTTCGGCGGGCGCAGTAGAGGGCTCAGAAGCGAAGGAGCGACAATGCGATTTTGGAGAGTACGTTTTTCTGAAATGGTTTTTGGGGGGCATGTTGCATTTAGGAAGCCCCTATGGTACCAGAATCGCAAAAAATCCCCACATGGCATACCATTTTGGAAACTAGACCCCTTGGGGAATGTAACAAGGGGTAAAGTGAACCTTAATACCCCACAGGTGTTTCACGACTTTTGCATATGTAAAAAAAAAAAAAAAATTTCCACTAAAATGTGTTTTTCCCCCCAAATTTCAAATTTTTGCAAGGGTTAATAGCAGAAAGTACCCCAAAAAATTTGTAACCCCATCCCTTCTGAGTATGAAGGTACCCCATAAGTGGACCTGAAGTGCACTACGGGCGAACTACAATGCTCAGAAGAGAAGGAGTCATATTTGGCTTTTGGAGAGCAAATTTTGGTCGGGGGGCATGTCGCATTTAGGAAGCCCCTATGGTGCCAGGACAGCAAAATAACCCCAACATGGCATACCATTTTGGAAACTAGACCCCTTGAGGAACGTAACAAGGGGTACAGTGAGCATTTACCCCCCACTGGTGTCTGTCAGAACTTTGGAACAGTGGGCTGTACAAAATTTTTAATTTGCACAGCCCACTGTTCCAAAGATCTGTCAGACACCTGTGGGGTGTAAATTCTCACTGCACCCCTCATTACATTCCGTGAGGGGTATAGTTTCCGAAATGGGGTCACATGTGGAGTTTTTTTTTTTGATTTTGTCAAAACCGCTGTAACAATCAGCCACCCCTGTGCAAATCACCTCAAATGTACATGGTGCACTCTCCCTTCTGGGCCTTGTTGTGCGCCCCCAGAGCACTTTGCGCCCACTTATGGGGTATCTCCGTAGTCGGGAGAAATTGCATTACAAATTTTGGGGGGCGTTTTTCCCTTTTACCTCTTGTCAAAATGAACAGTATAGGGCAACACCAGCGTGTTAGTGTAAAAAATTTATTTTTTTACACTAACATGCTGCTGTAGACCCCAACTTCACCTTTTCATAAGGGGTTAAAGGAGAAAAAGTCCCCCAAAATTTTTAACACAATTTCTCCCGAGTACGGAGATACCCCATATGTGACCCTAAACTGTTGCCTTGAAATACGACAGGGCTCCAAAGTAAGAGCGCCATGCGCATTTGAGGCCTGAATTAGGGATTTGCATAGGGGTGGACATAGGGGTATTCTACGCCAGTGATTCCCAAACAGGGTGCCTCCAGCTGTTGCAAAACTCCCAGCATGCTTGGACAGTCAACGGCTGTCCGGCAATACTGGGAGTTGTTGTTTTGCAACAGCTGGAGGCTCCATTTTGGAAACAGTGGCGTACCGGACGTTTTTCATTTTTATTGGGAGGGGAGGGGGGCTGTGTAGGGGTATGTGTATATGTAGTGTTTTTTACTTTTTATTTTATTTTGTGTTAGTGTAGTGTTTTAGGGTACAGTCACACGGGCGGGGGATTACAGCGAGTTTCCCGCTGCGAGTTTGAGCTGCCGCGCGAAATTTGCTGCATCGCAAACTTGCAGCCTGATACTCACTGTAAGCCCCCTGCCCATGTGAATGTACCCTGTACATTGACAGGGGGGGGGGACCTCCAGCTGTTACTAAACTACAACTCGCAGCATGCACAGTTTATCAGTGCATGCTGGTAGTTATAGTTTTGCAACAGCTGGAGGCACACGGTTGGGAAACACTGAGTTAGGAAACAGACAATGTTTCCCAACCAGTGTGCCTCCAGTTGTTGCAAAACCACAACTCCCAGCATTCTCAGGCATGCTGGAAGTAGTAGTTCGGCAACATCTTTAGAGCCAGATGTTGCCGAACTACAACTCCCAGGATGCTGGGAGTTGTAGTTTTGCAACATCTGGAGGACTACAGTTTGCAGACCACTAATACAGTGGTTCCCAATCTGTGCCCTTCCAGATGTTGCAAAACTACAACTTCCAGTATGCCAAAACTGTCCAGGCATGCTGGGAGTTATAGTTCTGCAACATCTGAAGGGCCAGATGTTACAGAACTACAACTCCCAGCATGCCTGGACAGTAAGGGCATGCTGAGGATGTGTAGTTTTGCAACATCTGGAAGGGCACAGTGGTCTCCAAACTGTGGACCTCCAGATGTTGCAAAACTGCAACTCCCAGCATGCCCAGACGCCAAGGGCTGTCTGGGCATGCTGGGAGTTGTAGTTTACAGGGTCCCATTACAGCAATGCATGTCGCTTTACGCCGACGTGCATTGCTGTAAAGGGCCCGACCGCAGCTGAAGAGGAACTCACCTGTCGCCGCCGCCGCCATCTTCCTCGCCGGGATCCGGGTCTTCAGGGACGAGGTAAGTACCGGGGCTGGTCCCCAGCACTCCCCCGTCCCCCGCCGCGTTCTCGGGTCTTCCTCCCGTCCTCTCCGGACTTCAAGGGGCCGGGCAGGACGGGAGGAAGTAACCGCCCCCCCCCCCCCCTTGCGATTGGTCGGTTAGTTAACCGACGGATCGCAGGGAATCGGAGGAGGTGGCAGGCTTGCCACCTCGCTCCTAGTCTTCAGCATGGTCCTGGCTGTCTGTGAGCCGGGATCATGCGCAATTTCCGGGCGGTCGGGTCACAGAGACCCGATCAGCCCGGTATCGCCGCAGATCGCAAGGGCGATTTCCCTTTCCCTACATGGCCCCCCTCGGCGTTTGCCCTGGATGCCTGCTGAAGGATTTCAGCAGGCATCCAGTTCCGATCTCTGACCGGCGAGCGGCAGAAATCGGAAATACAACAGGACGTTCTCTAACGTCCTTGGGCATTAAAGCCCAGGTAGTGGGGACGTTAGAGAACGTCCTATGTCCTTAACAGGTTAATAGTTTTCATTGTATAATGATTAAGAATTACTCATATGAACTTTAATCATTAAAGAAGTACTCCGGTGGAAAACAAACTTTTTCTATTCAACAGGTGCCAGAAAGTTATACAGATTTGTAAATTACTTCTATGTAAAAAATCTTAAAGGGGTATTCCAATGGAAATTATTTTTTTTTTTTTAAATCAACTGGTGCCAGAAAGTTAAAGGGGAACTCTGGTGGAAAAAAATGTTTTCAAATTAACTGGTGGCTAAGAGTTAAACTGATTTGTACGTCTGACCACAGTGCTCTCTGCTGACACCTCTGTCCGTGTCAGCAACTGTCCAGGCAGCAGAGATTTTCTATGGGGATTTGCTTTTAATCTGGACAGTTCCTGACATGGAAAGAGGTGTCAGCAGAAAGCACTGTGGTCAGACTGGAAAGAACTTCACAATTTTCTCTGTAGTCTACAGCAGCTTAATAGAAGTAATTTACAAATCTGTTTAACTTTCTGGCACCAGTTGATTTGAAAACATTTGTTTTCCACTTGTTTCCACCGGAGTTCCCCATTTAAACAGATTTGTTAATTCTATTTAAAAATCTTAACCCTTCCAATACTTAAAAGCTGCTGTATACTATAGAGGAAGTTCTTTTATTTTATAATTTATTTTCTGTCTAACCACAGTGCTCTCTGCTGACACCTCTGTCCATGTCACAAACTGTCCAGAGCAGAAGAGGTTTGCTATGGGATTTGTTCCTGCTCTGAACTTTTTGGTACCAGTTGAGTTTAAAAAAATGGTTTTCCACAGTTGTACACCTTAAAGAACATTGGAAGGAAATGGGGTGGTATAGATTTTACTTAAAATGTACTCCTTGTCATGTTTACCAGCGAGTAAGTAATACAATAGGCTAGTCTTGAAACTGTATTTTCTTGAAAAATACTCAATGCTACAAGTTGTATACTTCATTAGCACATGTATCCTGCTGGAAATCCAATGAAATCTGTTTGCAAGTTTCCATGGTAACAAGCGGCATAATAATCATTACATAAATTGTGTGATTATTTCTTTATTAAAAGCTAAGTCAGAAAAGAAGGAAATAAACATTACATCAACATCTCAGTGGTGCAGCAGATAAAGAAAATGGTTATTTTGACTTTGACTGGTTATTATTATTGAACCTTTGACGGATGGACATATAATGTACACAATGTAATCTCATGCTCATTGTCTCAAAAAATAGGATGTTCTATATTTATGATCGTCTGTGGTCCCTAAAATGATTCACACCCTTCCTTTATGGTCCAAAATTGGACTAGTGGTAAATATTGGCAATATGTTCTGGGCTGAAGGACTGAACGATAACATATCACTTGCAGAAAATGACCTGCAGATTAGATTGAAAGCCCTTGAGAAAACTACTATTTTTGTACTAATATTAGAGAGAGTAGACCATCTAGCAGTGTGGTGGATGGTATTACAGGTAAAAAGAAACAAACTGTAGTAATATGGTGATGTATAATTACAAAGGCAGACAATCTCAACTGAATGGTTTGCAGACTCCCTGATGCCAGGGTTTTGCATGTAGTGGAAAGAGAATATACATTGGTCGGAAGGTCTAGAGTTAACATAGCTACTCTGGTTCATGTTGTAGAAGATGGGTTTCCTTAACCCCTTCTTGCACCATGATGTAATTGTGCATCATTTACCACACCATATTGTACAGTTACATCATAGAGAGTGCACAGCCGAGCTCCTGCCACAACTACCAAGACCAGAGATTGGTCCTTTTTTGTCAGATAAACCCCTTAGATGCCACAGTAAGTACTGACAGATGCATATATAGAGTTAACAGGGGAAGGGGGCTGTTACATTATGCACTCCGGCTGCACACGCTGGTTGCGAGCGCTTTGTCCCCTTACCTGCTGCTGTCGTCGGGGCTGGGACCCGCATCGCGGGACGCACCCACATGCGAGCCCCAGTCCGTCACTCTCCGGGTGTTTCTACTGCCTCTGTCTCTGCCTCTCTGCTTCGGCGCATGTGTCCCCCTCCCCTAGGGCATGCGCGAGCGGGAGCTTTAAGATTTAAAGGGCCAGTACCCTCATTAGTGTAATTCACCTGGGGCTCATTTATAAATTCCTCCATTCCTCACTCCCCTGCCGGATCTTTGTTGCCTTGTGCCTTAGAGAAAGTGTTCCTCAGTATTGCCTTGCCATGTATCTGATCCCTTGCTTTGTGACTTGACCTTGCTCCTCTGCTACCTGCCTACTGAACTCCTGATACATCTTGACTACGCTACTGTGCTGCCTGCCCTGACCTTCTGCTTTCCAGACTACGAGCTGCCTTATCCCTCCTGTGCCTCACATCTTCTCAGCCGCCTGTGCGGTCGAGCCATGCCAGCGGCACCTTAGACTCCGCTCCCTGGTCATCTGCCACACAGCTCCAGCGGATCCACATCCACCAGTGTTTCTGTCTTTTGAAACGTGAGTGTTACAGGGGCTCTCTGTTACGCCGAGCGCTCCGGGTCCCTGCTCCTCCACGGAGCGCTCGCGGCGTCTCTCTCTCTGCAGCGCCCCGGTCAGACCCGCTGACCAGGAGCGCTGCACTGACATTGCCGACGGGGATGCGATTCGCATAGCGGGACGCGCCCGCTCGCGAATCGCATCCCAAGTCACTTACCCGTCCCGGTCCCCGGCTGTCATGTTCTGGTGCACGCGGCTCCGCTCTCTAGGGCGCGCCAGCTCTCTGAGATTTAAAGGGCCAGTGCACCAATGATTGGTGCCTGGCCCAATCAGCCTAATTAGCTTCCACCTGCTCCTTGTCTATATTGCCTCACTTCCCCTGCACTTCCTTGCCAGATCTTGTTGCCTTGTGCCAGTGAAAGCGTTTAGTGTTGTCCAAAGCCTGTGTTCCAGACCTTCTGCTATTCCTATTTGACTACGAACCTTGCCGCCTGCCCCGACCTTCTGCTATGTCTGACCTTGCCTCTGCCTAGTCCTTCTGTCCCACGCCTTCTCAGCAGTCAGCGAGGTTGAGCCGTTGCCGGTGGATACGACCTGGTTGCTACCGCCGCAGCAAGACCATACCGCTTTGCGACGGGCTCTGGTGAATACCAGTAGCAACTTAGAACCGGTCCACCGACACGGTCCACGCCAATCCCTCGCTGACACAGAGGATCCACATCCAGCCTGACGAATCGTAACACTCTCCCTTTCAACCATTGGCAACCCTGATGGCAAATCATAGCCTCCAGGCCTGACATGTACAGAAGCCTGTGAGGACAAGCCACAGGCAGGCACTCTGTAATATCGACAAGTATCCTATGCTGCAGTTCCTCTGTACTGTAAAGCAATGAGATATCAGATGATTGCAGCTTCAAGTCCTCAAGGGAACAAAAAAATAAAAACAAAATAAAACACACCAAAATTGCTAATTTTAGTCACCTTGTCCCCAAAACAGTGCCATACAAATGACCAAAAGATCGCATGTACCCCAAAGATGGTGGCAATAAAAATGACATCTCATCCCGCAAAAAACAAGCCCTCATAACAGCCATCCAATTTCTCTGCTGAAGTTCCGCTACAAACGCATGAACTTAGCAGTGGAAGGGAAATCAACGGGAGAATGCTGCAATTTGTGAGAAATTTCTTGTGGATATACCATGCAGATTCTTTGTAGTGTAAAAGAGTTATAATGACTCTCACACTCTAGCCCTCCCTAACCATAGTAAACACCCATACAGCATGTAAGGGCAATATATTTACAATAACTTCTGCACGCATCAATGAATAAAGACACGGTAGCTTGAGGCAAGGTTAGAGGTTACATTAAAAAGTAACCTTTTTGCCCTGGAATGCTCCATTAAGCTTATTGGCTTTGGTTAATGTGTTTTAATAGAGGCTTGGCTGCATGGCTAATTGTCTGTGCAGAAAATAAAGCAACCTCTGTGTTATAATCCAATTGGCACAATTCTGGTCATCAGGATGAATAGACATTCATCTGAGAAACAAGTAGGAAGAAATCTTAACAAGAAAACTAATTTAGATGTATCCGTCTTCACAAAACACCATTGAAGCAATAATAATGAAATAAAGAACATCTGTCTTACATGTATTCATACATACTGAGATATAGGGAACTTACAACTCTTGAATTGTGAGAAATGAAATATGCGTTGTATGGTATTTTACAATTTATTTGCAATTACTGCAAATGACTTGCCTATATAAAGACGGGTGGAAGTGGCAGATACTAGAGAAGGGTAAATCTAAATACTTTTTCCATAACGCTGTCCCCATTTTTTTTTCCTATCAAGACTGTTTAGACTGAAGCTGTAGCTCAATAGTTTAAATCAATCTTGTAACAATACAAAAAGTCTCTGCTCTAATGCAGGGTTGGACAGATCCTGCCATGATTTTGGTCATGCACACACTTTGACCTGTCCCAGCCTTGTTGTGTTCTGGAGGATGACTGCAAGTCTAGTGGCAGGTCTAGCAGGGATGCCAGGCTACATGTGGGCCAGTCAGAATTTAAGGCCCTTATCCTTATTTTGGCTTAAACATTCCTGCTACAGTCATGCATTTTAATCATGATTAACCCTACTCATTTGACTTTTCTTTTTCTTTGACCCTTTTGTCTTGCCTACATGGCTCTACTGCATCAGCTTTAATGAATATTAGCTAGTTTGACTTCTCCCATGGTTAATGTACCACACTGCTGGCTCTGCGACATCAATGTAACTGAACTATAGCTTGTCTGACTATCTTTCTGACTACCACTATTGTAGTGCATACGAGCTCTGCTTGGCTCCAGTCTTCTGACCAATGGCTATCTGACTATGTTCATGCCTTGCCTTTGGTACTGTATCTGTATTTGCCTTACTCCTCTTGTGAACTCCTTTACTGACTTACCTTACTTTAATTTCATTCTCTATATCCTTTCCAGTATGTTTACGTAGACTTTCAATTTGTTGCCCACAGAAATCATATGTCCTATTATGTAAATTGGTCTGGTTTCTCTACAGCTATGCCATCCAGAGAATTGGCCACCGGACTAGTCAGAGCCACCTAACTCCTGAAGCCAGCTGTGTACCTAAAGCCTCACTAAATCTGTGGAAAGGGCATACTACAGGGAAAATGGTAATGTCCAGTTGTTTTTTTTTCTCACAATTTGTATTTATATGGTTAAAGAGCAAATTACATAATCCTTAGTATCAGTTGTATTATTACTCTGTTCGGTTTGTTATTTTGGATAAGCCAGATAGTAAAATATTGTAGTAAACAACATCTGTTACGCCGAGCGCTCCGGGTCCCCGTTCCTCCCCGGAGCGCTCGCCTCATCCTCGTTGCTGCAGCGCCCCGGTCAGATCCACTGACCGGGTGCGCTGCGGTACCGCCTCCAGCCGGGATGCGATTCGCGATGCGGGTGGCGCCCGCTCGCGATGCGTACCCCGGTCCCCGTACCTGACTCGCTCTCCGTCGGTCCTGTCCCGGCGCGCGCGGCCCCGCTCCCTAGGGCGCGCGCGCGCCAGGTCTCTGCGATTTAAAGGGCCAGTGCACCAATGATGGTGCCTGGCCCAATCTTCCCAATTAGCTTATTAGTTCCACCTGTGCACTCCCCACTTATACCTCACTTCCCCTGCACTTCCTTGCCGGATCTTGTTGCCCTTGTGCCTAGTGAAAGCGTTCCCTTGTTTGTTCCTAGCCCGTGTTCCAGAACTCCTGCCGTTGCCCCTGACTACGAACCTTGCCGCCTGCCCCCGACCTTCTGCTACGTCCGACCTTGCTTCTGTCTACTCCCTTGTACCACGCCTATCTTCAGCAGTCAGAGAGGTTGAGCCGTTGCTAGTGGATACGACCTGGTCACTACCGCCGCAGCAAGACCATCCCGCTTTGCGGCGGGCTCTGGTGAAAACCAGTAGTGACTTAGAACCGGTCCACTAGCACGGTCCACGCCAATCCCTCTCTGGCACAGAGGATCCACTACCTGCCAGCCGGCATCGTGACAGTAGATCCGGCCATGGATCCCGCTGAAGATCCTACACTGGTCGCCCAGCTAGCCCTAAAGATCGCCCAACGAGATCACCAGCTGACCTCCGTGACACTGCATCTTCAGTCACAGATACAGCAGCTTCAGTCACAACTTCAGTCACAGCTACAGCTGCAACAACCATCTCCTCCGCCGGCTCCTGCAACTCCTCCGCAGCAACCGGCCGCTCCTAACCCCTGCTTGTCCCTGCCGGACAAATTTGATGGGGACTCTAGACTCTGCCGTGGTCTCCTTTCTGGAAAGGCCATGGATCCCGCTGAAGATCCTACACTGGTCGCCCAGCTAGCCCTAAAGATCGCCCAACGAGATCAACAGCTGGCATACTTGACCTCCGTGACACTGCATCTTCAGTCACAGATACAGCAGCTGCAGCCGCAGATACAGCAACTTCAGTCACAGCTACAGCTGCAACAACCATCTCCTCCGCCGGCTCCTGCAACTCCTCCGCAGCAACCGGCCGCTCCTAACCCCTGCTTGTCCCTGCCGGACAAATTTGATGGGGACCGCAATGATCCTGCCACAGCCACAGTCCAGTCCTTCTTCGCTGAGGTCCGTGGTGTCTTCGAGGAGCCTTCCCGAGCTTCTTCTGCCGAGACTGCCCTGCTGAACCTTGCCCAGGGTGTTTCTTCCGTTGGCGAGTACGCCATTCAGTTCCGTGCTCTTGCTTCCGAGTTGTCCTGGAATAGTGAGGTTCTCTGCGCGACCTTTAAAAAAGGCCTATCCAGCAACATTAAAGATGTTCTGGCCGCACGAGAGACTCCTGCTGACCTACATGAACTCATTCATCTTGCCACTCGCATTGACATGCGTTCTTCCGGATGGCGTCTGGAGCTCCGCCTGGATATGGACTTTGTTCGCACGAGGCGTTTTTTCTCCCCGGCTACTCTCTCCTCTGGTCCTCTGCAATCCGTTCCTGTGCTTCCCGCCGCAGAGGCTATGCAAGTTGACCGGTCTCGCTTGACACCTCAAGAGAGGACACGACGCCGCATGGAGAATCTTTGCCTGTACTATGCCGGTACCGAACACTTCCTGAAGGATTGTCCTATCCGTCCTCCCCGCCTGGAAAGACGTACGCTGACTCCGCACAAAGGTGACACAGTTCTTGATGTCAACTCTGCTTCTCCACGCCTTACTGTGCCTGTGCGGATATCTGCCTCTACCTTCTCCTTCTCTACTATGGTCTTCTTGGATTCTGGATCTGCAGGAAAAATTTTTTTGGCCTCTCTTATCAACAGGTTCTACGTCCCTGTGACCAATCTCGCCAGACCCCTCTACATCTATTGTGTTAACAATGAAAGATTGGACTGTCTCGTGCGTTTCCGCACGGAACCCCTCCTAATGTGCATCGGACCTCATCACGGAAAAATTGAGTTTTTTTTCCTCAGGTTCTTTGGCCCCAAGAAGAGGGGGAGACCCAAGGGGGGGGGTACTGTTACGCCGAGCGCTCCGGGTCCCCGTTCCTCCCCGGAGCGCTCGCCTCATCCTCGTTGCTGCAGCGCCCCGGTCAGATCCACTGACCGGGTGCGCTGCGGTACCGCCTCCAGCCGGGATGCGATTCGCGATGCGGGTGGCGCCCGCTCGCGATGCGCACCCCGGTCCCCGTACCTGACTCGCTCTCCGTCGGTCCTGTCCCGGCGCGCGCGGCCCCGCTCCCTAGGGCGCGCGCGCGCCGGGTCTCTGCGATTTAAAGGGCCAGTGCACCAATGATGGTGCCTGGCCCAATCTTCCCAATTAGCTTATTAGTTCCACCTGTGCACTCCCCACTTATACCTCACTTCCCCTGCACTTCCTTGCCGGATCTTGTTGCCCTTGTGCCTAGTGAAAGCGTTCCCTTGTTTGTTCCTAGCCCGTGTTCCAGACCTCCTGCCGTTGCCCCTGACTACGAACCTTGCCGCCTGCCCCCGACCTTCTGCTACGTCCGACCTTGCTTCTGTCTACTCCCTTGTACCACGCCTATCTTCAGCAGTCAGAGAGGTTGAGCCGTTGCTAGTGGATACGACCTGGTCACTACCGCCGCAGCAAGACCATCCCGCTTTGCGGCGGGCTCTGGTGAAAACCAGTAGTGACTTAGAACCGGTCCACTAGCACGGTCCACGCCAATCCCTCTCTGGCACAGAGGATCCACTACCTGCCAGCCGGCATCGTGACAACATCTCTAATATCTGACAGTAAATGCTTCACACAGATAATATTTACTATTAAGTATAAAGCTATGTACTTAGCCCTCTTACCCAACAATTCTTAATTATGTATAATTCTTTTTTTGTGTTTTACTATGTTAAAATGTCTTAATGTGCAGCACTGTTTATTACATTGCTGCAATTGTCAGGGTTCTCACTTTTCCACAGCTCCACTTCTCAGCAGACAGCAAAATCTCAGCTGATACTAACGGAACAGCTCCTTGTTTGCTGGGCTACTTGCTAATCGGTTAGCCCTTTCCTTGCTGGGCCCTGGCTTTTTTTTTTACTTGCAACAGTTCAGACTGCCCCTGCATGGTTTTTGATCTCCAAGCATGTTCCTGTGATTTCATGTATGACCCTGGCCTGGCCGACATCTTGATCCTGGCTCTGAATTTTGACTACGCTGCTTCTGATATTCTTATTTTGGCAATTCCTGAGTAGCCACTTTGACTTCTGACCCCTGGCTGTGTCTGTCAGGGTACTCACCTTTCCCCTGTTCCCCTTCTCAGCAGACAGCGAAACATCAGCTAATGCTAACAAGTGGCTCCTTGTTTCCTGGGCTATTTACTAATCAGTCAGCCCTTTTCTTTGCTGGGCCCTGGCTATTTAAGATAGAACAGCCCCTGCATGGTCCCTGATCTCCAAGCATGTTTTTGTTGGTCCTGTGATTCCATGTATGACCTGGGCTGGCCAACATCTTGATCCAGATTCTGACTTCTACTTTTGGTATTCTGATTTCAGCAATTCCTGAGAACCCACTTGTCTTCTGATCCCTGGCTGTGTTTGATCTGAAATATACTTTAGCAGTGTGTAGTAGCATACCTCGATGATATTCTAATTCACTTACCATCCTTGGAGGCTCACAAAATGCATTTCACCAGGGTACTGAAAGGTTGTGTATTGGCCTCAACCTACCAATCAATGCTCTTCACAAAGGTTTCAGATTTCACTTACTACTACAAAAAGTTCATACTGGGCTTTTCACCTAAAGTAAAACCCCTAACCAAAATGACCTGCAAATATAGAAATCTGAATGTGTGGTTCACAGTTGTGATACAAGCATTTGAGACCCCTTCAAACTGCCTTCACCACAGCTCCAATCCTGGTTAATCTGAACTCAGCTCTCCTGTTCATACTCAAAGTCGATATGTCTGAAAGTCCTGGATAGCCCTTTACATCCTTGTGAATTTCTATCCAAAAAACTTTCCTCAGCAGAATGCAACTATGGAATCAGAGATAAGGCACTGATGGCCATACATTTGGAGTGATAGAGAGTGATAATCCTTATGGACCACAAAAGCTAAATCTACTTCTCTGAGGCCAAACTTTTATCTCCAAAACAGACTAAGTGGGCTTGCTTCCTTTACCGATTCAATTATGGGGTCTTCTATTTTCCTGGCTGTAACAGCTCTAAAACAGATGCCCTGTTTTGTCAATTTTCCTAATTTAAGGATGGGAGTACTCCTATGTCAGTCACACCTGCTGATCATATTTTAGCCACTATATGTACCAGTCTCACCTCTCTATTGGGTGCATGAATTCTCACTGCAGTTCTGTTCCTCCTGAAAAGCCTAGTGAGTGGTGCTTTATGCCTGAAAAACTGTTCTGCTATGTATATACCATTAATTCAAAGCAGCTGTGCATCCTGGCAAAAATGTGTTATCGTACACCCAGTTATGCCAATTTTGGTGGTCCAGTCTAAGAAGGGATGCTATAATCTATGTTGCAGCATGTCCTTCCTATGCCCAGAATAAAACTAAACACCTTTCAGTGGGTCTTTTGCAACCTATACCATATGGTGAGCATCTCTGGACTCACATTTGACTTAATCAACTACCCAAATAAATAGTCTCTGACAGAGGCAGCAATCCTTTATCCAAATTCTGGTGAAACGTCTGTAAACAAATAGGTATCAAGCTCTCCTTCTTCTCATGGCATCATGGCAATTTAAAGGGGTACTCCGGTGAAAACATTTTTTCTTTTAAATCAACTGGTGGCAGAATGTTAAACATATTTGTAAATAACTTCTATTAAAAAAATCTTAATCCTTCATGTACTTATTAGCTGCTGAATACTACAGAGGAAATTCCAGTCCAGCCAGGGAAAAAGAACACATGGAAGTCAGGTAACCCGCCCTTCGGCCCGGGGCAGGGTCTCCACCGGGCGAGAAGTTGAAGGGACCACAGTCCATTCTCGGGCAGGGCTACCCTGTCGTTGCGGCAATGGGGGTGCATCGGACCAGGCCTCCTGCGCCGCAGCCAGGGAGCACACCATATAATTACGGGATCCAACTTGAAATGAAGGGAAAACAGGAATCCCCACCGGTATTTAATCTGCTCACGTTGCATGGCAAGGGTAACAGGGCGCATGGATCGCCTCCTCTCCAGCGTGGAAGGGACCAGGTCTGAATAAATCCGGACCTCTGGAGGCATATCAGGCAAGTTGGGGGCATTCCTCGTAGCCGACAGGATCAAGTCCCGAACCTCCGCATAGTGCAGCTTAAGGACAACATCGCGGGGAGTTTCAGGGTTGCGTGGCCTGGCCAGGGCCCTGTGAATCCCCTCCATACGGAGAAATTCAGGAGCGGTCTGTGGGAGGAGGGCCTCAAACAGTGATGTGACAGTCCCCTTAAGGTCGGTGGTGGTCTCAGGTAAGCCCCTGATACGAAGATTAGCCCTCCTTGAGCGATTCTCAATATCTTCTAATTTAAGCTCCAGAGCCTCTAGCTTGTCATTGTGGGCATCTATGTCGCGGCGATCAACCTCTGCGCGTCAGCCAGCTCATCTAGCCGGTTTTCATTGTCTGCCACCCGCTGTCCCAGCACTTGAATTTGCTGGGAAAAGTCACTCACCGCCTTTTGGAGTTCGGTGCGGAACAGTTTCTGGATACTCCGGTACATTTCAGCAGGCAAAAGTTGTGCAGCGGCTGCTCCATCCTCTCCATCCGATAGCTCCGATAGCTGATCAGAGTGTGGAGGAGACACCGGCGCCATCTTGGAGGCCGGTGAGGCGCGGAACAGCTCGGGTATTGATTGGGATAATCTCCCCGAAATCTTCTGTCTCTGCTGCCTGTTTCGTCTGGAGGACATAGCAGAGTCGCCCAGTCAGTTCTGTCGCTTGTGGAGCCGTTTGGGCGCTTAGAGGAGCTTAATGTGGTGTGGCGGGCACAGAGCTCACATTACCTACGTCCGCGCTCGTGACCTTCGCGCATGCGCTCCTCAATGATATATTTTTATAATTCAGACATTTTCACACACGGTAATATCACATATGTTTGTTTTTATTTACACTGTTTTTTTTATGGAAAAAGGGGGGTAATGCAGACTTTTATTAGGGAAGGGGTTAATTGATCTTTATTAACTTTTTTTTTTTTACTTTTTTTTTTTTTGCAGTGTTATAGCCCCGCACAAAATGATCTTTTACATTGATCATTGTTATCCCATAGGAAACCATTGATCTATGATTCTGCTGATTGACTGCTCATGCCTGGATCTCAGGCACTGAGCAGTCATTCGGCGATCGGCGACTCAGGAGGAAGGTAGGGACCCTCCTTGTGTCTGTTAGCTGTTAGCTGTCTGTCTGTTGTGTCTGGACGCCGTGATTTCGCTGCAACGGTCCCGAACAGCCCACTGAGCTAACCGGCAGTACTTTACTTTCACTTTAGACGCGGCAATCAAATTTGAACGCCGCGTCTAAAGGTTTAATAGTGTGCGGCACCCTGATCAGTGCCGCACACTATTAGCCACGGGTCTCAGCCATTGTTAGAGGCCGGGCCCGACCTGCTATGACTCAGTGGCCCCGTGTCATAGAAAGGGAACGGACTCAGGGCATACAGGTACGCCCTGCGTCCTTAAGGGGTTAAAGCCGTTGGTATGCAAACACTACACCTCCATACTGATTTGTACTCATAAGGAAAATAGTTCAGTGAGCTTTTCAAATGTTCGGTTCGGTGGGTTCGGAGAACTTTTTAAAAAAGTTTGCTTTGTGGTGAACATTTTCTAATGTGATAATAACCTTCAAAAGATGTGTGTAACACTGGTGGTAGTTGTAGTATCCAGCAGAATGCAAGTTTGTTAGACTGGTGGTTGTTGTAGTAGCCAGGGGACAGCAGGAAGTGGTGGACTAAGTATTTTAGTAGTATCCAGCGCACAACAGTGGTGGTTGACTAGAATTACTTGCAGCCAGCAGGCACCATTGGCCAAGGGATAATTGTAGCCAATTGATTCTATGTAGTGCCATAATTCCTATAACCAGACCCTGGCTATGGCTTACATTCTTGTTCAAAAGACGGCACTGTGCCTGGTTTTCTGCATCTGGTAAATTAATTTCCACACGGCAGAATACCACTTGACTGTGCCTCTTCTCTAGAAAGATTTTTTCTCAAGCCTACATGTGGTGTCCCAGCACCAAAGGCTGTTCTGTGGGCTTCGGACTTCCCCGGGCAGACCTGCAGCACAGGGGTTGTGTTATGTATTACAATTGTTATGTTCAAGCACTTTATCAAATGGTTGATATACAGGGTGGGCCATTTATATGGATACACCTTAATAAAATGGGAATGGTTGGTGATATTAACTTCCTATTTGTGGCACATTAGTATATGTGAGGGGGGAAACTTTTCAAGATGGGTGGTGACCATGGTGGCCATTTTGAAGTCGGCCATTTTGAATCCAACTTTTGTCTTCTCAATAGGAAGAGGGTCATGTGACACATCAAACTTATTGGGAATTTCACAAGAAAAACAACATGTGCTTGGTTTTAACATAACTTTATTCTTTCATGAGTTATTTACACGTTTCTGACCACTTATAAAATGTGTTCAATGTGCTGCCCATTGTGTTGGATTGTCAATGCAACCCTCTTCTCCCACTCTTCACACACTGATAGCAACACAGCAGGAGAAATACTAACACAGGCTTCCAGTATCCGTAGTTTCAGGTGCTGCAGAAGGGCCAAAACAAAAATTGGAACAAGACCCTCAGTTTATGCAGAAGATTTTGTTCAGTGATGAGACAAACTTTTATGTGAATGGTGAAGTTAACAAACAAAACCACCGCTATTGGTCTGACACTAACCCACATTGGATAGATCCCTCCAAGACTGTTGGAACACAAAAATTGATGGTATGGTGTGGTATATGGGGTACAAAGATAGTGGGGTCATTCTTCATCAATGGAAACCTCAAGGCCACTGGATATGCGAAATTGCTACATGATTATGTGTTTCCCTCTTTATGCACTGAAGCTGGCACGTTCCCTGAGTTTTTCCAGCAAGATGGTGCACCGCCACATTATGGGTGTCAGGTCCGAGCATTCCTAGATGAACAGTTTCCCGGAAAGTGGATTGGTCGTCGTGGGCCAGTTGAATGGCCCCCAAGGTCTCCAGATCTGACCCCCTTAGACTTTTATCTTTGGGGTCATCTGAAGGCAATTGTCTATGCTGTGAAGATATGAGATGTGCAGCACCTGAAACTACGGATACTGGAAGCCTGTGCTAGCATTTCTCCTGCAGTGTTGCTATCAGTGTGTGAAGAGTGGGAGAAGAGGGTTGCATTGACAATCCAACACAATGGGCAGCATATTGAACACATTTTATAAGAGGTCAGAAACTTGTAAATAACTCATGAAAGAATAAAGTTACGTTAAAACCAAGCACATCATTGTTTTTCTTGTGAAATTCCCAATAAGTTTGATGTGTCACATGACCCTCTTCCTATTGAAAAAACAAAAGTTGGATTCAAAATGGGCGACTTCAAAATGGCCGTCATGGTCACCACCCATCTTGAAAAGTTTCCCCCCTCACATATACTAATGTGCCACAAACAGGAAGTTAATATCACCAACCATTCCCATTTTATTAAGGTGTATCCATATAAATGGCCCACCCAGTACTTTTCTAAGTACTGTGTTATCTGTTACCTGTATATGTGTTATACCTTTAAGAGTGGAGCAATGCAAGCCCATGTGACCCTGCCTATGGGAACCCCTAAATTCCTTAGTATATAGAATAGTGATGGGGGGGGGGGGGGGGAGAGTTGCCCCAGTCTTGTTCAGAGTTTCTGCTGAGCACAAGTGTGGTAAAGGTGTGACCTATATGTGGAGAAGCTCTGAGGGAAGTCCAGAACAAATTTAACCTCTTAACAACAATGGACGTAAATGTAAGTCATGGTGACGTGGTACTTAGTGCACCATGACGTACATTTACGCGCCGCCCGCGTCATGCCCGGTAGGTCAGCAGCCAGGGACCCGCCGGTAATGGCGGACATTCGCGATTGCGTGGATTTATGCCATTAACCCCTCAGATGCCGTCATCAATACAGATCACGGCATCTGCGGGGATTTGATCATCCAGCATGGCGGCCGGAGGTCCCCTCACCTTGCTCCGGCCATCTTCCGGTGTCTTCTGCTCTGGTCTGAGATCGAGCAGACCAGAGCAGAAGATGACCGATAACACTGAGCAGTTCTATGTCCTATACATAGCACTGAACAGTATTAGCAATCAAACGATTGCTATGAATAGTCTCCTATGTGGACATAAAAAGTGTAAAAAAAAAAAAAAGTTAAAAAATGTAAAATAAAAAAATTTGAAAAATCCCCTCCCCCAATAAAAAAGTAAAATGTCCATTTTTCCCATTTTACCCCCCAAAAAGAGTGAAAAAATTTATTAATACACATATTTGGTATCGCCGCATGCGTAAAAGTCTGAACTATTAAAATATATTGTAATATATAGTAATATATTGTAATATATAGTAAATGTAAAAAAATTTAAAAAGTCCAACATTTCAGCTTTTTTGTCACATTTTATTTCAAAAAATAAAAATTATAAAAAATTAATAAAAAGTAAATCCTAAGCAAAAGTGGTACTGATAAAAACTACAGATCATGGCGCAAAAAAATGAGCCCTCATATATGGAAAAATGAGAAAGTTATAGGTGGTCAAATTAGGGCAATTTCAAACATACTAATGTTGTTAAAATGGTTTGAGATTTTTTTTAAGTGGTACAATTATAGAAAAGCATATAACATGGGTATTATTTTAGTCGTATTGACCCGCAGAATAAAGAAAACATGGAATTTTTACCGAAAAGTGTACAGCATGAAAAACAAAACCTTCCAAAATTTACTAAATTTCGTTTTTCTTTTCAATTTTCCCACATAAATAATATTTGTTTGGCTGCGCCGTACAATTTTTGGTAAAATAAGTGATGTAATTACAAAGTACAATTAGTGATGCAAAAAAAAAAGCCCTCATATGGGTCTGTGGATGGAAATATAAGAGAGTTATGATTTTTAGAAAGCAAGGAGGAAAAACAAAAATGCTAAATAAAATTGGTCTAGTCCATAAGGCCAAAATCGGCCTGGTCCTTAAGGGGTTAATCTCAAGTCTTATCTGGCCATTCTGCAAGGATCCGCCGCATAGAGGAAATTCAAGCCTGGTGGAGAAAGAACCTCCCTAGACCTTGTCAGAACCCTAGCGACCTGGAACAATCTTCAGTCTTATATGAAGTCAGTATTAATCAGTTGGGTGAAAGCACCACAAGTCTCAGCAAGGCAATAAGGCTCCCAAGGGGTTACACTGCATCCTCTCCACTCTGCACCATACTGTTAGGGTGTAATACTATCTGCACCCTGCACAGGAAGAGACAGTTATCCATAACCCAACATCAGTGTGTTTCTTTAATCCCCATGTCTGGCCCAGGAGAAGCTGTCTCCAACCTCGGACCGTGTATAGGCTAACAGTGCCCTGGCGTCACAAAGTGATCAGTTATTCCTAACTTCCCCGTGGCACCACATACAGATGCAGCAGCATCGCCGTCACCTGCTCCATAGAAGATCACTCCAGCAGGCCTACGTCTGGTATGTTTGACAGATGTTCTGGCCCTACCTCGGCTTCGCTCTTCATCACTGATCATCATCATCATCATCAAACTCCTCCTCATGGTTTCCCCCACTCCTCTCAGTATGATCTTCTGATGTCTAATCATGGGATCCTTGCTCCCCCTCAGCACATCCACCATGATGCCTTACGATATTAGTACCACACCTCCCAAGACTAGTTCCACTAGTGCTAAGCTCGGACATTGCTTCCACCTCCACCTTTGCAACACGCTCCAAAGGCTGACTGTCCTCACATAACTCCCCCTCTTGGCTATCCTTCTGCTTAGCACTAGTGGGGGAAGGCTAAGACAAGACAGAGACAGTGGAATAGGTAACTTGGTATAAAATGCTAATTCCTCATTTATACTCAATGCTAGAAATGAGGATTTTTGTTAAAATACAGATCAGTCCATTGCACAATGCTTTGCTCAACCTGCTGTATATTGTAGTGTTAGCTTTTATGGGCTTGTTCTGTAGTTACACTGCTGGGATTTGTAGTGCAGCAACAGGACACAGTAAAGAAGGTCACTGAGGTCAGCCCACTGCACAATACTTTGCTCAATTTGCTTTGTATTGAATTTGTGAAGGCTTTCTTGGATCAATAGTTCAACAGTGAGTTCCTTGGTACACTGCTCACTGCTCAGCTTTTTCTTCAAGATGGTGGCCGCAATGGAGTCCATAGGATTTTATCATGTTGTCTTCTAATTTGCCTGGGAGCTGTATGCAAGCAATCATTGGCTAACCTGTGGTCATGTGATCTTGCTATTAGCTGGAAAGTGTGCTGGTGGGCTACCCTTATGTCATCTCAGCATTTCTACTTCTTCATCCTAAGCTGATATAGTGCCATGTGTTCGTTTTCCCTTCTCTGGCAAAGTTTTAATGTTTGGCGAAATGATTTTCCCCAAAAGTTCTCAGCGAGACTGGATTTGTCAGGCTTGACTCACTCATTTCAAATGAGGAGCATGAGTCCACAGTATGCTTGACCCCCCGTATGTCCAGTATCTTTTCCACTGTAAAGGCTATAGAATCGAGGAACGGTTCTGGGTCCCAGCTAGAGATGTCATTCTGAGTGAAGCTAGGATGTATATTTATGAAGAGGAAGGCAGTATCGGGCAGGAGCTGGTGTTTTGCTCAAAAGGCTGGAGACCGCCTCAATTGTTCAGTACATGAAAATGGGTCTTTGTAATGTGAGCAGTTGTCAGAATCCACTATTATGTACCATGTGATTGTTATCCAGGAGGTACTAGTGACCAGCTGACCCCAAACGTGACCTATGGAGTCCCTGCTAGTCTCCCCCATATAAACCCTGGGTAGAGCTAGCTTCTAGCTCTTCTTCCTGAGGTCTAGTGCAGTCAAGTCGTCTTAGTGTGTGTGTCCAGAACATTGGAGGCCTTAAATGGGCACTCTCATTAAAACTAATTTTTGCTCTTGGTAAATAAAAAAGATTTTTAATATACTTTGTTTAAAAAAACAAAGCTTGGAGTGCTGAGGGGGTGTGTCCAACCAACAGCATATGGCAGTTAAGTGTGAGAGGAGCTATGATTGGATAAGGCTGGAACCCCCCCCCCCCCCTCAGCACTCCAGGCTGCACTTTCTGTGTTTGTACCTCGGTCCTAAGTCTGTGTATAAGATGGGGGTAAATGTGTTCTTGAGCTTTTTTAAGCACAAATAAAACATAGAAAACTTCATTTTTTTAAACAAAGTATATTGGAAATATTTTTTATTTACCATAAGGAGTGCAATAGCAAAAATCATTTTAATGAGAGTTACCCTTTAAGTCAAGTCCTGCAACCACAAGTCATGTGCAAAGTAAGCTAAAGTCACAGTCCTGTCAGTCAAGTCAAGTCTTCTGCCTACCCAGTGTGGTCTGCGCTAAATTCTCCTGTCTACTGCAAGTCCCAGTAAACCTATTAGGTCTCTGTGTCATTGGTCACTTCCTTGGACCCTGGCTGTACTGCATAGACTGTAAAAACTGCCCTCAGTAAAGCTACTGTTGTCTGTAATTTGGCATCGGTGTCTTCATTGCCCCTGTGCCTAGCCCAGGATCCATTGGTATACTTTCGGGTGGTTAAGGCTAAACCACAGCCTGACATCATGAACACAAGGGGTTAATACCATATGCCCCTAGGGTAACCACATCTGCCCTGCACGACACACCCCGCCATTACCACATTACAGGTTCCTAATAAGTTCATGCTGCTACAGATCAGGGTCTAAACATGTAATAATGCTAAAGGGGCCATGTATGAAGTAACTTATCAGTCTCTAAATCAACAGGACTAGAAGACTATAACTTTTCAGATGGGGTGAGCTTCTTTCTTTTGAGCAAAAGTGGCCATTTTAGCCATTTGAATAGGTGAACAGTCAGACACACAGTTTGCCTCCACCGTTTCTACAGATTTAGAGGTGGTGTATGTGCAAAAAAATTATCAGTATGGTTTAATGTGAGGCACATACACCACAGGTTCAAAATCACTTCAGTACACCACTTTAGCTGAAGTGGCATGAGGAGAGTCTGCTGATGTCTTCCAAGGGAGCTGTTTGGAGAAGTTTATGCTACTTTTTTTTTTTTAAATCAGATCATTTTTATTGAGCATTTTCTACATTTTCTACATTCATTTCTACATTTCTACATTCATACAAACCGACAGGCAAAACAAGAATACATTACAAAAAGACAAAAAATAATACATAAATTCCTGTTCCATAACATGTTGAAGACTGTGTCCATATAGTAGTTGAGCATAGTAATATGCCTAAATAATATTAAAACAAAATAGAGAAAAAGAAACACAGCTGCACATCCTCAATTTGTATTTTGATCTACTTGCTTCTCAACATAAATTCAAACGCTAACAGGTTGTTAGTATACATTTTGATCAAAAAGTACAAGCCCACTTGCTACGTCAAGGCCACCTATTTAGAGTGGGTCCCTAATCCAACATTGACGAAGAGCCAGGCGGTGGCCACCACCACCACAACACCATGTCAACAGGGGGAGCGACCCAGTGGCCAGGAAGCCCCACTGCTGCCCGACCAAGCCCCTTACCCCGGGCCCCCCCCCCCCCCTCCCACAGACAAGGCATCCCAGTAGTAACAATGACCGCCGCAGTGCAACCACACCAATGTGAATACCTATCAAGTTCTCCCCACCAGAGGGCTGGGAGAATGTTAGGAGGAAACCCTTATGTAGTCTCCTGCTAATTAAAACCGCCTGGGCCGAATGGGTGGAGTGGAGTGCTGGCTATGAAAGAGGGGACAGACTACAATTGTAAAACAAAAATAGGGAAAAAGAAACACAGCCACACATCCACAATTTGTATTTTGATCTACTTGCTTCTCAGCATAAATTCAAACACTAACAGGTTGTTAGTAAACATTTTGATCAAAAAGTACGAGCCCACTCACCATGTCAACCTGTTAGTGTTTGAATTTATGCTGAGAAGCAAGTAGATCAAAATACAAATTGTGGATGTGTGGCTGTGTTTCTTTTTCCCTATTTTTGTTTTACAATTGTAGTCTGTCCCCTCTTTCATAGCCAGCACTCTGCTCCACCCATTCGGCCCAGGTGTTTTTAATTAGCAGGAGACTGCATAAGGGTTTTCTCCTAGCGTTCTCCCAGCCCTCTGGCGGGGAGCACTTGGTAGGTATTCACATTAGTGTGGTTGCATTGCGGCGATCATTGCTACTGTGATGCTTTGTCTGTGGGATGGTGTGGCCAGGGGCTTGGTCGGGCAGCAGAGGGGCTGCCTGGCCACTGGGTCGCTCCCCCTGTGGGCATGGTGTTTCAGTGGTGGTGGCCTCCGCCCAGCGCTACTCCAATGTTGGGTTAGGGACCCACTCTAAATAGGTGGCCTTGATGTGGCGAGTGGGCCTGTACTTTTTGATCAAATGTATACTAACAAAATGTTAGTGTTTGAATTTATGCTGAGAAACAAGAAGATCAAAATACAAATTGTGGATGTGCGGCTGTCTATCTTTCTCTCCATTTTTGTTTTCTAAATAATATTAAACTACCATACATGTGCCGTCTCTTTTCTCAATCTATCATATCCATTCTATTATGTTAGTGTATATCCACAGTGCCCCTAGCGGAGCATCGCCCCCCCTCCCCCCTCCCATAGTATAGGTATATCCACTTGTCCCATAAAAAAAGGTTAGTAAACAGCATACATACTGTAAATGGTAATCCATCTGGAGTATAAAGGACACATATACAAAAAAAGAATAAGAAGACCATTATATATACTAATTACAAACAGTAATAAACGTTGTCTATGGAGGGCCTTTACACATTTGAAAGAGATTAAGGGTAGGCAGTCCCAGGGTTTCTATCCAGTGCCCCCAAATCTTTTCAAATTTATCATTTGCCTTTCTCAGCATTCATTCTATTCCTAAATTCCTGCAGTGTGGGAGGGGCCGTATGTGTACAACGGGACGCAATAGCTTTATGTGCTTGATATAAAATCCATTGGATCACAAGAATAATATTGTCATCAATCTGCTTACAATCTAAACAGCCCAATACACACACTGCAGGATTCAGAGAGAGTGATACATCAGCAGAAATTTCTAATCCACAAAATTTAAAGACCATTCTTTAATTTTGCAGAATGTGTTTTGATAACACAAAATTCTTTCAAAATTCTGCCAAAATTGCAAAATCCGAAAAGCAAAAATTCCACCGTGTAAATTTTTCAGAGTTTCCTAGCAGAATTTTTCCAGCAGATTCCGCTAGGAAATTCTGCTGTGTGAACATAGCACATAGCACACTATTAGAGATGGGCGAATCGAATCTGACAAAGTCTAATTTATTCCAAGTTTAATTAAAAATGTGATTCTGAATGAATCCAAATTTCCTCACGCAACCATAGTGCAGGAAGGGAATACTGAATAACAGTATTATGTCACTACCCCAGCACAATCCCTTATGCGTGTTACGGTAAGGCAAAGTGTTCTACACCCCTATTGAGGCTCTCTGTAGCCCGGAAATAGCCTTTTTTAATAGCTATTCGCCACAAATATATTCAGATCAAACCACATTTTTTTGGAAAATTCGGCGAAACGGCCAAATTCAATTTTTTTAACATTTGCTCATCACCACATACTATGAACATTCTGCTCGGAATTTTCAGGTGGTTGTTTTCAATGGAATTCTGCTGATCTGTTCACACAGCAGATATTGAGCACCAGAACTTCTGTTGTGGAACTAGATTCTTCCAAAAGAATGAACATGTTCATTCAGTGGAATTCGCTCCGAAAAACCCTTTAGTCAATGGGACATTTATTACCAAAGCTTACTTCTGCAGCACAATTCTGCATGAAATAAGCGCCGTTCTGTGCGGCCCAGATCTGCAGAGGAAATTTAGCGAGGAAATTCCTCAATAAATTTCCTCAGTGTACCTGGGCCCTTAGTCTATGTTTACATGGCAGACTTTTCGCGGAACATCTGCCTGGAAACTTTCCAGTGGACATTCCGCATACAGCGGAACTGGGATCGCTCAGAAATACATCGGGGTCATAATCAAAACTCTTCACATCAAAAATAAGACTTATCCAAGGTTTACACTAGAATTCGGAGAATTATACAAATTTAATGTTTTACATGATATTTTCAAAGGGTTGAGAGTCCATTTTACATAAAAAATTTCCCACCAGCTTTTTGGTAGTTTGGAAATCACAGAAATGGTTGTAGTTTTTAGTTTAGTTTTTCCATTAGTGTTTTTTTTAGGAAACGGTACTATTTGATCAATTATTGAAAAATAAATCATTATAACTGGAAAATGTTATTAAAAAAATATATATTTTTTGTCATGGTCACTGAACGTGAACTCACATTTAAGCCCTAGAAATGTTTCATTAATACAGTTATTGCTTGTCTGTGCACTACCTATCATGGAACATGAGATGCTTCCACCAGAATTTTCCAGGATGTAAAATTTGGTGGCAAATTCAGCAATTTTGGCACAAAAATATCCAATATGACGGTAACAAAAAAAAAAGCGACGCTAAATTTGATAACATAAGTGACATGAAAATGAACTCTTACATGTTTTCATATTTTCAAAGCAGCATGAGAGACCTTTAAAAATGTGAGCAGGAAAAAATAAATGTAATTAATATCGCTGTAACGGAAATTACAGTGATTTTTTAATATCTCCCCCACCAGCTCCATATTGTTTCTAAGCGATTTCAATTTTTTCTGCGGAAGCTTGAATCAGAATTTCCACATCATGTGTTCCTACCACGGAAATTCGGCCGTGTGCATGGTGCAGCAGAAAGCAATGGGACTCTGCTGCAACGGAATTTCCGAGCCAACTTTTTTCTCCGAATTAAAGGGGTAGTCTAGAAAGTTTTTTTATTTGCCTATGCTACAGGGGCTGTAAAGTTAGTGTAGTTCATAATATAGTGTCTGTACCTGTGTGTGACAGTTTTCTCACAACTCTTATGTGATTTTCACCTCAATATTTATTTTTAACAGCATACAAAATGACTGTTGTCTCAGATTTTTCCCAGGTTGCAATGCGGCCGACACCTGACTCACTAGTCAGCTGATGACAGGGAGCCTGTCTGCTTCAATGGGTGGAGGGATCGCTTGGTGGGAGAGAGATCAATCTGCAACTAATGCAACAGCTGTAGGCACCCTGATTGAAAACCACAGGTCTTCTGAATGGATGCGGCTCATTTATGTTTCAATGGGTGGGATGGCTTATGTGTGGGAGGAAGGAAAATGGAATTATGGGAGTTGTAGGCAAAAAAGAAATCTCAAACAGGAAATACCAGTTCACAAAAAGCTAGCCACAGTGTTATGGTAACCTCACAACATAGCCATTTATCCCCAAGACAAGTGCAGATCCTTCCTAAGCATGTCTATTACTGTCTGGCAGGTATGTACTAAAATCACCTTATGGTGGATAACCCCTTTAAGCTCAGATGGCCTAACAGTGCAATACAACAATGGCTACAAGTCAGTGACAAATCCCTTTGCTCTACACATTTACAAATGTATATTTATAGCACACTGTATTTTAGTACTAGAGAAATGTTTTATTTCATTATTACTTCATTAAAAAAAAAGTACAAAATCTATAAGACCGCCTTTGTCTCTATTTGCAGGTAGAGTTGATAATGCTAAAAAACTGTTAACCCTTCTCCAAAGTTAGGGAACAGAAAAGATCATGATACGTGTCCCTAATACAAACGATCAGTTGCAGACCGCAGTTAACATTCCCGTGTGTTATCCTAGCAAAGGAAATAAAGTGGCCTGTAGGTGGTGCTAAAACGCTGTAGCCTCAAATTCGGGGAAGATTAAAGGCTTAGCAAATGCAACGCTTCTATTACAAGTTAATTGGTAGCAACTGGGCAATTAAACAAGATACCAATTTTGGATTGAAAACCCATGATGTAAAATTCCTGGAAGTTGATGCCCGCATCGCCTGCTATTCCTTCTTGCTGTCTCATGTTATTTTGCCTCTGGTGCACAGAAGCAAACGTAACTGTAATCTGCACTATTCGCTAGATCAGCGTTTTCCAACAGGGTACCTCCAGCTGTTGCAAAACTACAGCTCCCAGCATGCCCGGACAGCCGAAGGCTGTCCGGGCATGCTGGAAGTTGTAGTTTTGCAACAGCTGGAGGCACCCTGTTTGGTAAACACTGCACTAGATAATAAAGAAATAGCTGATATATCCTTATGTAACTAGCAGCAAAACAAAATCACTGTACAGAACACGCAATCCCGCCAGATGATATGTACCATGTGTAAGCACAAGTTGGCAGCATTGTGTGATTAGCATCCACTGTCAGGTAATAGGAATGCTTCATATACAGACATTTTACAGATGCAGTACATAGAATAGTTCAGGCGTGTGGCTCTTCGCCGCTTTCATGGTCTCTGCCGGCAGCTCTGCTCTGTACAGCTTTCTTTTTACAGAGACTGCAGAACCAGAGAGCAATGAACTCCAAACTCTGTAAGATAGCACTGTTTAAAGTGACACTGGCCCTGATTTACTAAGAGTGGAGTGTAGGTTTCTTTGTGGGTTTTAATCCCCTGCAATTTTTTTCCCACGGTATTTACTAAGGTTTCCCTACATTTTCCACTTTCCCTACATTTTCCTTTTTTTTTTTTAAACATGCTCTGATCTGTAGGGTTTGGAAACCTTAGTAAATATGTTGTTTTTTTGTGAAACTCTTGGGAATAAGCCCCTTTTCGTGACCACGCCCCCTTCCCCCAACAGCCACGCCCTTTTTTGGGGGATTTCTTAGTAAAATAGAGAGTAAGTCAGGGTTTTTCAATTTTGGCGCAAATTCTGGCGCAGACAGGATTTTTGGCGCAATGCACCTGAATCTGGTGCACAACATGACAAAACATTTCGGGTTTGCAACAGTAAATAACGGCCACTGTCTCCTCATAGTAGTAAATTTTATGTAAAGAAACTACACTAAAAAGATACAGTGATAGAATTAGGCTGTTCCAGCATCATTTCCAAACAGTTGGAGATATTTCAATAAAAAATTGGCACACATATTACATATATGTCAACTAAAACTATAGGATAGTTAAATTAACCCTAACCTACTCCCATTTGCAAGGGTAAGCGTTTTTGTCTAAGGTCCCATGCAAGTTTATGGGACTTCCATTACCTTACTCCTCAAGCTCTGTTCTGCATCCCCTGGTGAGTGTGCCAATCCAGCTTGCAAGCCATGCCCCTCCACAAGCCCTTATTTGTTTTGGCTCAAGGCTGAAAACACCAATTTCACCCGATACACCGACATTGGCCTACAATTTGTTCATCACAGCTAAGCTCCACGGGATATATGCATGGGATATGAGGCTGGAATATAAGGATGAGCACAGGATTTGAGGTCAGGATATGGAGATGGGATATGAGGTTGGGATAGGAGGACAGGATATGAGGTCAGGATATAAAGTCGGGATATGAGGTTGGGATATAACGACAGGATATGAGGACGAGTTATGGGGATGGCATGTTAGATCAGCATATGAGATCGGGATATAAGGACAGGATATGAGGATGAGATATGAGGTTAGGATATGAGGATGGAATGTGAGGTCGGGATATGAGGACAAGATATGAGGACGAGATATGAGGACAGGATATAGGATGGAATATGAGGTTAGAATATGAGAACAAGAATGTAATTGTTGCTTTTCCTCTCCCAGAAAGTTTACATGGGAAACTGAGTGCTAGTATGTAAATGATAATGAACAATATACAGAACACGGTACTTGGCAATTCTAGATGGATGCATGGTGGGCAGTGCCTGAAAAATGGGTTCCAGTAAAAAAGCTTTTTTTTTTTTTTTTTTTTTTTATTTAAAATAACTGTGCCTAAATTGTGTGCTAACATAAAAAAAGGCTCTTCTTACTTTACATGAGACTGGGCGCTGTGATAACAAGGCTGCGGAGCAGTGATGGAAGTAAGAAGGGATGTTTTTTATGTTAGGGCACAACCTGAGCACATTTACTTAAAAACCACTTTGCTGGATAACTCTTTTAAAGTGAATGTCCAAGTATATTGTAGATAAAAGTTTGTTTTTTTCCAGATAAAGTTAAAATCTTCTTGGCTTTTATTTATTATTTTTGTAGTTCACTGGACATTTTAACTTTGTACAAATATAGCTGGAAGATTTTATATCCTACCTACAGTGCTGGATCATCCCCTTTCAGGAGTTTTCTCTCTAATTCAAATCTTATCTATGGACTGTATGGGGTCTTGAAGCCCAGTCTGATTAACTTCAATAGGGATGTTTTGCAGCACAAAAAAGTGTCCATTTCAAGAGAAAAGTTTTTTTTCCCCAAATACTGGACTAGTTTTTTAACATCTGCCCTTGTACATATCTCGGCACAATGAACTAATTGTATGAAATACTTTCGTCTTTACATAGTTGAAATGATCAATGGAAATCAAATTTATCAACCCATGGAGGTCTAGATATGGAGTAACACTCAAAATCAAAGTGGAAAACCACACTACAGGCTGATCCAACTTTGATGTTATGTCCTTAAAACAAGTCAAAATGAGGCTCAGTAGTGTGTGTAGCCTACACGTGCCCGTATGACCTCCCTACAATGCCTGGGCATGCTCCTGATGAGGTGTCCTCCAAGACCTGGACTAAAGCATCCGCCAACTCCTGGACATTCTATGGTGCAACGTGGCGTTGGTGGATGGAGTGAGACATGATGTCCCAGATGTGCTCAATCGGATTCAGGTCTGGGGAACGGGCGGGCCAGTTCATAGCATCAATGCCTTCCTCTTACAGGAACTGCTGACACACTCCAGCCACATGAGGTCTAGCAATGTCTTGCATTAGGAGGAACCCAGGACCAACCGCACCAGCATATGGTCTCACAAGGGGTCTGAGGATCTCATCTCGGTACCTAATGGCAGTCAGGCTACCTCTGGCAAGCACATAGAGGGCTGTGCGGCCCCCAAAGAAATGCCTCCCCACACCATTACTTACACACTGCCAAACCAGTCATGTTGGAGGATGTTGCAGGCAGCAGAACGTTCTCAATGGCGTCTGTCACATGTGCTCAGTGTGAACCTGCTTTCATCTGGGAAGAGCACAGGGCACCAGTGGTAAATTTGCCAGTCTTGGTGTTCTCTGGCAAATGCCATACATCCTGCACGGTGTTGAGCTGTAAGCACAACCCCCACCTGTGGACGTCGGGCCCTCATACCACTCTCATGGAGTCTGTTTCTGAGCACATTTGTGGCCTGCTGGAGGTCATTTTGCACGGCTCTGGCAGTGCTCCTCCTGTTCCTCCTTGCACAAAGGTGGAGGTAGCGGTCTTGCTGCTGGGTTGTTGCCCTCCTACGGCCTCCTCCACATCACCTGATGTACTGGCCTGTCTCCTGGTAGCGCCTCCATGCTCTGGACACTAGGCTGACAGACACAGCAAACCTTCTTGCCACAGGTCGCATTGATGTGCCATCCTGGATGAGCTGCACTACCTGAGCCACTTGTGTGGGTTGTAGACTCCGTCTCATGCTACCACTAGAGGGAACGCACTGCCAGCATTCAAAAGTGACCAAAACATCAGCCAGGAAGCATAGGAACTTAGAAGTGGTCTGTGGTCACCAACTGCATAACCACTCCTTTTTATTGGGGGTTTCTTGCTAACTGCCTATAATTTCCACCTGTTGTCTGTTCCATTTGCACAGCAGCATGTGAAATTGATTGTCAATCAGTGTTGCTTCCTGAGTGGACAGTGTGATTTCACAGAAGTGTCATTGACTTGGAGTTACATTGTGTTGTTTAAGTGTTCCCTTTATTTTATTTTTATGAGCAGTGTATTTTTTTCACTAATTGTTAAAGATCCAGACTTGTTAGTAAACATGAGACCAAAGTATCAACATGACGTATTAAATATGTTTTGATCCCTTACAGTAGTTGTTTTTTTAAACTTGAAAAACCCCAACTATTGCATAGGCTATTGCGTGTCTACCAAAGTCTTTCTGATGTTTGCTGCCATCAATTCGCCTACATATTTCTGCCATGAACTGTCAGGGGCAAACATTAAGAATGCTGGTTTTCTTCAACCAAATCTGGATGCAGATGGCATTGTAACCTGAGTGTACTTTGTAAAAATATTTCTGTTTCTACAGCAGCCTGGATTTCTTCTTGCCAGATAATGTTTCCATGAATACTTTGTGGCTATTATTTTTTTCTGATGATAAATTGAGTAAACTCATCTAGAAACACATGCTCTCGTCATTTTACTTGGTATGCTTCCCAGGCTGCCCATCATATACAGGAAAAAGTAAAATCTTCATGTATTTTAGAATGCAACAAAAACTTCCCAATTTTTCCAATGTATTTTTTTCTGTTTTATTTTCATTTTTCTTAACTCTTTTCTGAAAACAAATCCTTCAAATTTTAGTTTTTTGTATGTTTTTTTTTGTAAGTTATTATTCCGTTACCATTACATTTCTATAGGTCACAGACAGGATAGAAACTGTTCTGTCAATTTTTGTTTAATCAGATGTGTGTTATTGGCAACATTTCTATATTTTGTCTTGTTTATAAATAGGATGGTCAGATAAAACCAATGATACTTTTGTCAGGTCCATGTAAGCAGGTGATCAATGCTATTACTTTAAGATTTAGCTTGAGGCTGGGACTATTTTTTTATTCAAATGAAATGCCCCATTTCTCGGGATGCAGAGCGTGATGATGACTGCAGCAGGTAGTGACCATTCAAGGGGTACTCCGGTGGAAATTGTTTTTTTTTTTTTTAAATCAACTGGTGCCAGAAAGTAAAACAGATTAAAAAATCTTAATCCTTCCAGTATTTATTAGCTGCTGAATACTATGACTACTACAGAGGAAATTATTTTCTTTTTGGAACACAGAGCTCTCTGCTGACATCACGAGCACAGTGCTCTCTGTTGACATCTCTGTCCATTTTAGGAACAGTCGAGAGCAGCATATGTTTGCTATAGGGATTTTCTGCTACTCTCAACAGTTCTAAAAATGGACAGAGATGTCAGCAGAGAGCACTGTGCTTGTGATTCAGCACAGAGCTCTGTGTTCCAAAAAGAAAATAATTTCCTCTGAATTATTCAGCAGCTAATAAGTGCTGGAAGGATTAAGATTTTTTTAATAGAAGTAATTTGCTAATCTGTTTAATTTTCTGGCACCAGTTGATTTAAAAAAGAAGCATCCTTCTCAAACAGTTATGCATTATGTAGCTATTGCCAAAACACTAATGCCTGCATTTTGGTAAAACATCACCGATACATTACATGAATATGACTTGTAAGAACATCATTTTTTATGTTATTTTTAAAAATCACACATAGCCATTGGTAGTTTTATTCACATATGATTGCATGACCACAATGTTCCATACCCATTCTAGGGGCATTTCATAGAAAGCACTTGTCTTACCATTCAAACTTCTAACCTAAAAATGCCAATGAAGAGGGGAAAACCGCCAAATGGGTTCACCATTGACTCTTAGCTAACATCTGGCAGTTGCCAAAAAAAAAAAAAAAAAAGTGGAAACACAGCTTTAGGGTTTGTTCATATGAACAGGATCTGCTGCATATATTTGTGATTCACACTGAGGTTGCTCTGGCCAGAAAAATTTCCGAACAGAGATTTCAAGTGCAACCAGCGCTGACTGTTGGCACTAGGACCGCACAGACATTGTTGTCCATATAGGCAGCAATGTCCGTGGAGCGGATTCTGCCTAAAGAATGTACAAGATCATTCCTTTGGCGGGGAAATTTCAGTGGCAGAATGTCCATCGCTAAAATTTCCAAGCTGAATTTCAAAACGGAATTCTGCTCTGAAATTCTGTAGTGTGAACTTGGCCTTACTGTTGCTAATCCTTGATGATAGTTACAGTGCTAAATATGTACCATAGACTATCTCCATAGTATTGCTCGATAGAGATCACCATTTTTAACATGTGGAATGTTTATAGCTTTGTACTAAGGTTGAATTTGAAAGCATTTTAATCAGTGAAGCTGCTGAAAAATAGCAGGGTTGCCAGAATGTTATTGAAAACTGTGACTGTTAAAAAAAAGTTAAACTAAAAGTAGTAAAATTTAAGAGAATATGGATAACATAAACAACTATTCTACTGTTGTTATTAATATAAGTACTTAGTATAAAAAACACTCCTAATCCTTCCTGCCTGCACTACTCTCATGTTTCCTTTCAGTAGTTTTACTGTAAAATATCTGCAAATTTTCCATAATGAAGAACATAATAAAAAGTTTAAGGTAGATAATGACTCTCATTCCCTTTCATTTGCTGGGACGTGACAGCGTAAGCATACGCTAAAGTTTATCATCTTAGTATTACACCCAAATATACTGATTCAGCAAAGATTATTCCGAGCACAGGACTGGCTGCTTCACATTCACATGTGTTTTCAGTTTGTGAACTAGTATGTGAGCTGGCAAGATAATATTTTGGAAAGAGATTTAATTCACTTTTTCAAGAATCAGGAATGTAATAGGAAAAACAAAATATGACTGGAAACATAGGGATATATAGCGCAGCTTGCCAAACTATTAAAATCATATGTTAAAAAGTAAGATATAATCCAAAATCCTTAAAGTTGGGAATTGCCTAATATAATACAAAAGTAATAAAATAAATATTTCATGGTATGAAGTTACAATGTTTGACGTTCTGAAATTCAGTCAACATTGTTGTGTGACAAAGTGTTATCAGTGCAAATGTATCAACCTCAGGTTGATCTGTTGTTAATAATAAGTTGACAACGTTTTGTAGACCTGGGGTTTGCTTATTCATGAAACGTGAGATCCATGACCTGTTACTTCTCATCAGAAGCTAATGGTATAATGGTTGCTTGTGCCATTAAAAGTACAGTAAATAACTAAAAAGTTTTACAACCACATTGTTTGACAAGGGGTTGTAAGACTGTATGAGTAATGCTTAAAACGAAAACTTAGCTAACTCACTTACAAAAGGATGCGTGGAATTCGTGCTATATTTTTTTCCAAACTCACATGTACATAAACTATTGGGAGCATGACAGTGTTATCTGGGCCCAGTATAGTGGTATTATTGAACGCTATACTGTAGTTTTGCTTATTTGTTTATTATTTTGTTTTCCATTCATTCCCTGTGTATCTTTGTTTTCTGTCCAATAATTCACCCATTTTCTCCAAGAAGGAGCATTTCTATTTTTGAGGGGCACAAATGGTTCATAGAATAATGTAATTCCCCAAGGTTAACAAGGTAAGATGGAAAAAACTCGAAACCTGACAGAAATATCTTTCACATCTTTAAGAATGGTAGTTTTGCCAACAACTGGATCATTTGGCCACATGGAAATTAATAGGATATTAAAAGACTTGTAAAACAATGACTAATGTCTATTTTAGAACTAAAATATTTTAATAATGTATAGTAAAATATATTCAATTTCAAACTGAAAATGTTATAACCTATAGTGCTAAATTCTACAAATCAGAAACAATTCCGAAAATTATAGTTTGGTGTAATCAATCCAGATCTTGACTTAGGGGTCCACTTGATATAAAATGCATTTTACAATAAAAGTATATGGAGATGGATGGTGATGCCATCGCGCTCCATACCTGGTAGCCCCAGGCTGATTTCAGCTCTGCCAAAAAATGAGCCTCAAAATACACCTGCAACTTTATATATATATATATATATATATATATATATATATATATATATATATTAAGGGAGAGAGAGAGAATCAAAAACTGTGTAAATCCTTACTTGAACGAAAAGAGCCAATGCACTGGGTAAACTTGCAGGTAAAAGCCTTATTTATTGCAGCAAGGCAGGGTGAAAAGGAGCTGGAGCAAAACGCAGATGAGCGCTGGTTTCGCGTCTAGTGACGCTTTGTCAAGGCATGTTGGGAGTGGATGGAGCCCCGTCTATATCTTCCCTTTAACCAATCAGAGTAACACACAATAAAATCACATAAATTGTAACAAATACAAGTACAAAACAATAAATACAATTAGTGACAGTTAAAAACAAAAGGAAAAAGAAATAGATATTTCCAAGTATTAGTAAACAATAATAATAGTAACAGTCAGAGGAATGAAGACAGATCATTCCGATTGTTCAGACCTAGAGCACCTGTTGCTCCGGTCCGAATGCTCCATCTCGCTTCAGCCTGCAAAAGCCTGGTATGGCGATCTAAACCTCCTTCTGTGTGCATAATTCTTTGCAGACCCATAAACCATAATGAACTACTGTTGTCATCATGCACTTCATTGTATAGGAAATCAAACGGGGACTTCCTTTTCCCGTCCTGATTGAGTTAACATGTTCCTGTAACCTATGAAACAAAGGGCGAATTGCTTTGCCTATTTAGAATAGATGACAAGGACATAACACCGCGTATACGACAAAGTCCGACTGGCATGTCATATGATTTATGCACCCCAGCTTTATAGTAGCAGAGTCCTCAAATTGCTTGCAGAAAGAACAATGTTTACATTTAAAATTGCCTTTTGGGCGACTGCCGTATCCAGTTGTGGCGACTCTGAGGAATGCGACTCTTGACCAATTCATGCCTTAGGTTCTAGTTCTACAGAAGGATACCACCGGTGGTTAAACTGTGAGGGATCACAAGTCGGTGTCAGCTTGTATAATGTGCCATTTTTTTCCGAATTGTCTGTCTGATGATGTTAGACATAGGACTGTGTTCAAATGAGAAAACGGCTCAGGTCATTCCACACCTCTTGCCGTTCCCCCTCTTGAACACCAGTTGTTTCCTATTTTTCACTCTTGCCCTAGTGAAAGCATCCTGTATAATCTGTTCATTGTAACCCCTATCTCTTAGTCTCTGCATCAATTCACGCAATTGTTGTAACAATTATGAGTTTTCAGAGTTATTGTGATGTAAACGAAGAAATTGGCTGTATGGTAATGTTTAGCTACATGAGCAGGATGAAAACTATTGAAATGCAGTAATGAATGTGGGAAGCAAGTAATGTAATATCTAGAAATTGTGGATCTGTATCGGAGAGGTTCGATGTTTACTGCATATTTAGGTTGCTAGTGTTAATATACGTAGCAAACTCATTAAACCTCTCCTTGGAGCCATCCCATATGATCAAGCAGTTGTCAATATATCTTGACCAGTGTATTATGTTGGTTTTGATGGGATTGTTAGTCGAGTAAATAAACTGTTCTTCCCATAAGGCCAGAAATAAAATAGAATAAGTTGGTGCCACTAGCGTGCCCATCGCCGTTCCAGTTCGCTGGGCAAACCAGTGGTCACCAAACTGAAAGGCATTGTGTTCAAGCACATACATAAGAGCTTCGAAAACAAAATTCACACAGACCTGGTCCTTCCCTGCCCTCTCCAAAAAAATCTGCATTGCCTTTACTCCATCTTGGTGGTGTATTCAGGTATACAAGGAGACCACATCAATAGTAGCCAACCTGTATCCCGAATGCCACTCAAGACCCTCTACAAATTGAAGGAGAACCTTCGTGTCAGCCAGGTAGGAGGGAACAGAATTTAATAATGGGCGTAGGAACCAGTCCAGGTATCGGGACCGGGGCTCAGAAAAGGAGCCCCTGCCCAACACAATCGGTCTCCCGGGAGGTTTTATCAGGGTCTTATGTATTTTTGGCAGATAATACCAACTAGGTATTGGATTGGATTGCGAGGGAAGAGTTTTTCAGCTAATTTTTTTGTGATTACTCCACCTAATATGCCCTTCCTAAGTAGAGACTGCAACTTGAGAGAATAGCTCTGGGAAGGATCCCCATTTAGTTTTCCCCCACTACCACTTAAAAAAATGTCTTTGTCCAGTCCTCCTCTTCACTTGCTGGCATTTGAACTAAAGAACTAATGAAATACGAATGCTTGGTGGCTTTTACAGAGGTCATTTTACAGAGAGGGGGGAGGCTGGATTGTGAGCAACAGTGTTGTTATCTGTCTACAGGTTTCACCTTTCACTGTATTCCTTCCTGTCTGTGATGATAAGAAGGGCACTGCTGGGAAGTGATCTTTACAGAACAGGAAGTCTCAGCTTAGTTTAAGGCCTAGTGGCCAGAATGGAAACTGCATGATTTTTTTTTTTTAAATATAGACAGTAAAATGGAAAATTAGACAAAAAAACTAAACATCACATCAGAGAATCTTAAATAATATGGTTAACATAAAAACTTGATTTAAACAATAGGCCCTTTAAATGTGTGTGTGTGTATATTTATGGGGACAACTCCCCCCATAAATACGTCAGGCTCACGCTTACCACTGACGTCATTCATGATTTGGAGGTAGGATGTTCGGTCAGTTCCCGGCTGACAGTGTGAGCTCTCCCCCCCGCTGCACTCCACAGTTCCTGCTTCTTCCTGCACTGGCAGCAGTGTGGTGGTAATATATAAGCAATATATATATATATATATATATATATATATATATTTATCATCAGTGTTGTCTGTGTGTTAAAGTCATCAGTTCACGGCATCGGTTGCCGACAGGATAGGTTATGCCATATCTCTGGTACAGTACCACGTGGAGCTAGTAGTCATGACCATATGTTCTTTTCTAGGTGCTATCTGTGTTTTCTGGTTTTGAAAGGTTGTTACCTACAGTCTGGGTAAATCCGGTTGGTCGAAAGTGGTGACCTGGGCTCTCAGTAATTGGGTTATACTCCTAGGTACGTAGGGGGCGGTTGCTTTATTATATTCACTGGCACATGTAATGAATTCCCCCTGCTATCCATATTTACAGGCTCTAGTCTACAGTTCGACTAAGGGATATATAATTAACATTGCAGTGGACTTCTGGGTGTAATTGTGCCAGGTAAAATAAATATATATATAGAGGGTTAGTTCGTATGGTATTATTAAAGGGGTATTCCAGGCCAAAACTTTTTTTCAACTGGCTCCGGAAAGTTAAACAGATTTGTAAATTAGAGCAGGTAGAAAGAGTATGAGTCCGGCACTGCTATGCAGGTGAAGGCAGTTTACTGGATAATAGGCATCCGCTTTCTCAGGTATAGGTAGAGACTGGACGGTGTGTGCTATGTCGGGGTGCTGGTTAGAGAAGGCACATATCGCTTGACACAATCGGGACAATGTAGAGAAAACCGCATTCACCCGATCAACGTGCACAAATTCTTTATTCTGTTGGACATCAACATAGAACACAGGAGGACTTATGGTCGGCAGGAACGCCAGGGAACAGGAGGTGTTGTTACAGCTGTTTCACGGGAACACAGCCCGCTTCGTCAGACTACACCCTCTGATGACGCGTCGCAGGTTAAATACACACCCACGATTACGTCAGCAGAAGGGTGTTACACACAGGTAAGTGATTTAAAATCTTACAAAAGTAGAAAAATCTTTAAAATCAATACCCTCTACAAAAATCTATGACATATATGGACTTCTATTTATAAAAATACACTGAAATCTAGCTTATCATTAAGTCCAAGATTACCTTGGGCATCCGTGCGCAGGATGAACTCCGCCTCCGTACGCAGTAGTAACTTTTTCCTATCAATCCCTTCTTTGGGCATTATTCTCTTTATCCCAAAGAATTTTAATGCGGCTGGATCATTATTATGAGTGGTTTTTAGATGTTCCAAGACCCGAGGACACCCTTTACCTGAACGAACTGAATAAAGATGTTCTCTAAATCTGATGTTTAGCGATCTTGTGGTGCTACCTATATAGTAGTGGCCACAGTCGCAAAACATACAGTAGATAATATAATTCATTTTACAATTGATGAATTGCCTCACTTTAATTTGTACACCTCCAATGGTGAAAATTTTACCTATTTTGAGTTTAGGGCACCATTTGCAGTTCCCACAGCGGAAATTACCGCATATTGTGGGGCCGCTTAGCCAGCTAGTGTTCTCCTTACTGGAGTATTTACTGCTAGTTAGGATGTCACCTAGATTTGTAACTCTTTTGTAGGAGATGAGGGGTTTATTATCAAATTGTGCAGATAAAATAGGGTCACTCTGGATTAAGTACCAATGCTTGTGAATACTTTGCTTTATCTTCTCAGCCATCGGGCTGTGTGTGAATGTAAAGCAAAATCTTCTATTATTATTTTTCATTTTATGCTGTTTTTTTTTAGAGTTTTTTAAACCACTATTTTGTAGAAGGGAATTTCTGTCTTGTCTATTGGCCCTATTGTAAGCTGTCTGTAGAATTGGAGGTGGATAACCTCTTTCTAGTAGTCGTGCAGTAAGTTCTTTAGCTTGCTTTTCATAGCTACTCTGGGTATCGTTTATTCTCCGCAAGCGAAGAAATTGCCCATAGGGGATGGCGGTTTTGACGTGACCCGGGTGGTAACTCCTATAGTGTAGGAGAGAATTACCCGCCGTCGGTTTCCGGTAACCCTCTGTGCGCAATTTGTTTTCACTAATTCTTACCAAAACGTCTAAGAACTCTATTTCTTCTTTGCTTGATTTGCTAGTGAAGCTGAGAAACATATTGTTATTAGTGTTAAGCCATGTAATAAAATTTGTGAACTCTGTTCCCGTACCTGTCCAGGTTATTAGGACGTCGTCCACAAATCTTACATAACTGGCAATCATCTTTCTGAAAGGATTAATTTCTGAAAAAATCCATCTCTTTTCCAAAAAGGCTACATAGATGTTTGCCAGGGTACATGCCACCGGTGTGCCCATGGCAACACCGCTTTTTTGTGAGTACCATGTGTTATTAAACTGAAACACATTATTGGTAAGGATGAGATGTAGGGCTTCACAAATAAATGTGATATAAGAATCACTTTTATCCGAGGACACCAACAATTCCCTCACACATTGAATTGCTATATTTTGATCGATGTTAGTATACAAACTTTCGATATCAATGGCTTTACATTCACACACAGCCCGATGGCTGAGAAGATAAAGCAAAGTATTCACAAGCATTGGTACTTAATCCAGAGTGACCCTATTTTATCTGCACAATTTGATAATAAACCCCTCATCTCCTACAAAAGAGTTACAAATCTAGGTGACATCCTAACTAGCAGTAAATACTCCAGTAAGGAGAACACTAGCTGGCTAAGCGGCCCCACAATATGCGGTAATTTCCGCTGTGGGAACTGCAAATGGTGCCCTAAACTCAAAATAGGTAAAAATTTCCACCATTGGAGGTGTACAAATTAAAGTGAGGGAATTCATCAATTGTAAAATGAATTATATTATCTACTGTATGTTTTGCGACTGTGGCCACTACTATATAGGTAGCACCACAAGATCGCTAAACATCAGATTTAGAGAACATCTTTATTCAGTTCGTTCAGGTAAAGGGTGTCCTCGGGTCTTGGAACATCTAAAAACCACTCATAATAATGATCCAGCCGCATTAAAATTCTTTGGGATAAAGAGAATAATGCCCAAAGAAGGGATTGATAGGAAAAAGTTACTACTGCGTACGGAGGCGGAGTTCATCCTGCGCACGGATGCCCAAGGTAATCTTGGACTTAATGATAAGCTAGATTTCAGTGTATTTTTATAAATAGAAGTCCATATATGTCATAGATTTTTGTAGAGGGTATTGATTTTAAAGATTTTTCTACTTTTGTAAGATTTTAAATCACTTACCTGTGTGTAACACCCTTCTGCTGACGTAATCGTGGGTGTGTATTTAACCTGCGACGCGTCATCAGAGGGTGTAGTCTGACGAAGCGGGCTGTGTTCCCGTGAAACAGCTGTAACAACACCTCCTGTTCCCTGGCGTTCCTGCCGACCATAAGTCCTCCTGTGTTCTATGTTGATGTCCAACGGAATAAAGAATTTGTGCACGTTGATCGGGTGAGTGCGGTTTTCTCTACATTGTCCAGATTTGTAAATTACTTCTATTAAAAAATCTCAATCCTTCCAATAGTTATTAGCTTCTGAAGTTGAGTTTTTGTTTTCTGTCTAACTGCTCAATGATGATGTCACGTCCCGGGACGTGACATCATCATTGAGCAGTTAGATAGAAAACTTCAGAAGCTAATAACTATTGGAAGGATTAAGATTTTTTTAATAGAAGTAATTTACAAATCTGTTTAACTTTCCGGAGCCAGTTGATATATATAAAAAAAAGTTTTTGCCTGGAATACCCCTTTAAGGGTTATTTTTTATGCGTTCCAGTAATATCTCCTTGAGGCCTTATAGGGTTGGCTTCTTTCGGAGTATGTCAGATATACAGAGTTAGTCCGCGTGTTCTACTCTTCAACTATTTTAGTTCAGTAATTATTGTTAGGATTGTCTCGCCTTATTATTTACGCAAACTGTTGTTCATGATAGTCACAGTTATTTTGGTCATATTTTATTTTTCAGATTTTCCTGCTACCTTCTAAAGTCTATTTGTTTTGGTGGGGCTAATATCGGCTCGCATTTGGTTCTAGCATTTCTGGGTGTGTAGTTTGTTCATAGTCCCAAATAGGTATCTCTTATCTTTCAAATTGGTCCAGTCAACCTTGGTTGGTCCTTCGTTTCAGCCCTCTATGCGGGAATCTTGTTGTCCATCTGTGTTTGAGTGTAGGTTTAGTTTATTGTCATGTATGTGGTTCATCTGGTGTGTCACGTGGTAGGGTCTTCTTTGAAGGTGTCGGGTAGTATATCTGGTGACTCTGCTTGCCTATCTGGTGACAGATGTTATGATTTGTTAGTAGGTTGAAGGTTAGTTGCCTTAGGAACAGTGGCATGCAGCACCTATCACAAAATTCAGGCACAAAGTTTTGTAATACCTGTCACGACTACAGGCTTGTTAGTTATGCAATACCTGTCACGACTACAGGCACAATAGTTACGCAATAATTGTCATGACTACAGGCATGTTAATTATGCAATACCTTTCACGACTACAGGCACGTTAATTATGTAATACCTGTCACGACTACAGGCACGTTTATTTACGCTATAACTTGGTCACAGTTGTAGGCATGTTAATTATAATTCCTGTAACAACTACGGGCAACACGGCTATACAATACTTCTCACAACTACAGGCACGTTAATTACGCAATGCCTGTCATGACTACAGGCACGTTGATTACACAATACCTGTCACGACTACAGGCACATTAGTTATGCAATACCTGTCACGACTACAGGCACGGTGATTACGCAATTTTGTAATGGTTGTTACCACAGACAACTTCAGTTCATATACATATCACAAGTTAGCAGTGTTTCGCTGGGGGCACATAGTTGTAGTCAGACACACTCCCCCTTGGTGTGAAAGCATGTTTATTCACCACAAGCTGCCACCATATACTTAGGCACTGACACTTGTTACTTTCACACGTCACAAGAGTGTACATCATGGGAAAGTTTAGTCTGTCCTAATTATTGTGTAAATCCTTTTAGAGAAGATGTCACACGGGTCAGGCATAGAGGAGACTACTTCTCTGCCGGACAACTTTGATCAGCAGTCAGAACATGAGAGCATTCTCTCACTCAGAGCCTGGACCATTCCCAAACTGACCACTGAGTTGCTGAGAAGACATATACCATATCCAGCTACTGCCCGAAAGGCAGAATTATTTAGCCTCCTGTCATCTGAAGGGGCTGGTCCCAGTCAAGACTCGGCATCCAGGAACTCTATTCAGACTTCGTTATCTCAATTACATACCATGTTTAATACCATGTCATCCTCCATTTCCAGCTTACAAGCCAGGATGAGACGGTTGAGAGTAGGAATAGGCCTTCCGTTTCAGCTTCTCAGGTCACAGCTACTCCTACCACGGTGCAGGCTAGTTCATAAGGTGGGTCGGTTCTGTTCCCAAATGTGGCACCATCTCATTTTTTTCATCCTAATATTAAAAAAGATATTATAGAAGGCAAGGACGTAAACTTGGCGTCTCTATTAGTGTCGTCCCACGAGGCACCTGATAACAAAACTATAGCTTGTGGCGAAGTGTCCATCATCCTAAAATCTAAAATCCTAAAATCAATCCCTGAGTTCGTCATTGCCTTCAGTCTTTATCGAGACATTATTTGTTTTATTAACCCTCCCAGACGTGAAGAGTTAGATTTGTATGTATGCAAAGTAGTGGACCTAGGTTACAAGTATGGAGCTTCATAATTTTTTTGAATACCACAGATCTTTTTCAGTCAAGGCAGCGTCGGCCCTGGTCCAGTTTGGTAATGTTACTAATTTGGCCCCCATAGACACCAAGTTATATTGTCGCCATTTTGCTGGCATCAAAGCTCCTGCTTGTAACCTATGCCACTCTATGTCCCACACTTCTCAATGATTCAATGAACAGAATCACACTACTCAGTTTATGGAGTCCAGAGCTACCGCGAGTTCTATGTAGTTTCTCAACAAACCTGCTGCAGTAGTGGACAAATTGGGACGCCTGATTAGATATCTCGGTAGATCACAAATTTATAATAACTTTAATTATACATCTTGCCACTACAATTAATGTGGACTCTTACATTTATGTTCTTATTGTTTTCGGGCACACCCCAAAGTAGCATGCCCCCAGAAAGGGACATCAGCATGACTAAGCGTGGTTAATGTAGATATGCTGTGTACTTATCTACAGGACCATCCAGATGTCACCTGGGTGCAGTACTTGATTAGTGGTTTCCACTCTAGCTTCTAGCTTCCCTACCACAGTCTACCCGTGAATTCAAAAACCTGCTATCGGCTCATAGGGACCCAGAATCTGCCACGTCCCTGCTGAACGCTGAATTACAGAAAGGGTTTTTGGTTGGTCCATTCATAGTTCCACCTTATGTTCTGTGGCGAGTTAATCCCGTAGGGATAGAATGTGGTAAATTCTCAAATAAAAAGAGATTAATCTATAACTTATCTGCGCCTCATTCTTCCCACATCCCTAGTCTAAATTAATTAATCCCCTTGGAAGATTTTTCTATGAGATACTCTTCCATAGCTGAGGCCATACAGGTCATTTTGCTGCTGGGTAACATAGTAACACAGTAACATAGTTCATAAGGTTGAAAAAGGACCAGAGTCCATCAAGTTCAACCTATATTCCTAATGAGTCTCTACTGAATTTGTAGAGGAGTAGAGGAGCCTATCTCCTATATATGGCAGACATAAGAGATGCATTTAAAGGGGTGCTCCACTCCTCAGCGTTTGAAACAAACTGTTCCGAACGCTGGAGCCGGCACTGGGAGCTTGTGACATCATTGCCCTGCCCCCTCATGACGTCACGTCCCGCCCTTAATGCAAGTCTATGGGAGGGGTCGTGCCGTCTTGCCCCTTCCCATAGACTTGCATTGAGGGGGTGGGGCGTGACGTCATGAGGGGGTGGGGTGTGACATCACAAGCTCCCGGCGCCGGCTCCAGCGTTCGGAACAGTTTGTACCCCTTTAAGTTACTTCTCATAGAGCCGAGCCTGTGGCAGTGGCATGGCATTGAGTGGAAGGGCCTGTTCTACTTTGCCTGCAAACTTTAGTTACATTGTTACATAGTTCATAAGGTTGAAAAAAGACCAGAGTCCATCAGGTTCTACCTATAACCCTAATGAGTCCCTACTGAGTTAATCCAGAGGAAGGCAAAAAAAAACTCATACTAGAGGTGAAAATTCCTTCCCGACTCCAAATATGGCAGTCAGAATAAATTCCTGGATCAACGTTCTGTCCCTATAAATCTAGTATAGATAACCAGCCATGTTATTTTTCTCCAAAAATGCATCCAGACCCCTTTTGAACTCTTTTACAGAGTTCACCATGACCATCTCCTCAGGCAGAGAATTCCACAGTCTCACTGCTCTTACAATAAAGAACCCCCGCCTGTGCTGGTGTAGAAACCTTCTTTCCTCTAAACATAGAGGATGCTCCCTTGTTATGGATACAGTCCTGGGTATAAATAGATAATGGGAGAGATCTCTGTATGGTCCCCTGATATATTTATACATAGTTATTAGGTCTCCCCTAAGCCTTCTTTTTTCTAAACTAAATAACTCTAATTCTGATAATCTTTCTGGGTACTGTTGTCCTTTTGGCTCCAAAAGTAGCCGGTGGATCATCAACCAGTTTGCACAGGCCTTCCACTGGGTGCTAGATCACTGTGGTTCCTCGAGATCTAGATACACTTTGCACGCTGTTCCACAATCTTCAGGTACCAGTAGCACCCAATAAAGTCGAGGGGCCCAGTACCCAGATGACCTTTTTAGGCAAGTCTCCCTCCTGACAAACTATGTAGAATTAGAGGCGCCATCCACAAAGTAGTTATCTCCTGGTTATCCACCAAAGTCGAGCTACAGTAACTCCTGGGAATGCTCAATTTTGCGATGAGAATTATCCTCCAGGGCAGATCTTTCATTTCCAGGCATTTGCAATTGTTACCTTCTGCCCCCGATCAGGACAGTGTTGTCCGGCTAGAGAAGCACTGGCAGACTTGGCTATGTGGGATAATTTTCTGTCTCAATGGAACGGCATATCTCTTTTCATTCCCAAGGCAATGCATCTGTCTCCCTGTGTACACACTGATGCAGCATCATCTACTGGATTTGCGGCCATTTATGGTTTGCATTGGTTGGTTGATGTTTGGCCAGTAGAGATTGCTTGTATTCCACGGATTAGAGAAAATTCTCCTCTGTTTGGAGTTATATCCAGTGGTAGCTGCTGCGCAAATATGGGGGTCTCAGTGGGTTAAAAACACGGTCATATTCGTGTCTGATAATTCTGCTGTAGCAGATATTCTGTAGATATTCTGAACAGTGACAGATCCAATTCCAGAGTAATCAGGTCCTTCCTTAGAAGGTTTCTTTGGTTATCCTTGACTCACAAATTTTATTTAATTTGTTCCCACATCAGTGGGGAGAGAATTGTTGCTGCTAATGCCTTATCACATCTTAATTTTGAGAATTTCTTCCAGGTATGCCCAGAAGCAGGTGAGGTAGCCACTCCCTCTTATCACCCCAGACTGCTGATGATGGACTGAGGTTGCATTTCAGTATTGCCAGAGCCCTTTTTTTTGTAAATTTCTATCTATTAATACCCTTAAGACTTACAATACAGCATGAAAGTTGTTTGTTGACTTCAAACGTACATATCATCCAATGGTACTGGGCATATCCAATACCTATTAACATTTGTCGCTTTTTGCCACTCACATCTCAAACCCTCACACTCTACCATTAAGCTTCCACTATCTGGCATACAGCATTTCGATTCTCTCACACATCCGGACCAACCATCCTTGTTTTCCGCCCATCCTGTCACAGCGATTTTAAGGCGTATACAAAAGAGTGGCGGTACTGCTGGCACTACTCGCCAACCAGTCTCGGGTCACCTTTTTAGAGCTTTGTCTGATGCCCTTGTAACTTTCCTTTTGGGTTCAGACTGATTGTACTGATCAAAACTGCCATACACATGGCCTTTTATGGTTTCCTGAGACCAGGCGAATTTTCATGTACTAGCAGTACATCCACTTACTTACGCAAGGATCAGGTGTCGTGGCATGTATTCTTCTAAAACACTAGTGATTGGCCAAACTGTTGATGTTAAATATTTTCCCACAAGTAATGCTTGGTGTCCGGTGACAGTTATCCAAGAATGGATAAATGTTATAAGTCATGAAATGCCAAACTCCCCTTTGTTTGCCACATCTAATGCTCCTTTAACTAGTTCTATGTTCATCAAGTTGGTTCATATATTGCTAGTCAATTTAGGGGTCAACCCTCAGTCAATCTCTGGGCATTCCTTTAGGATAGGGGCAGCCTTGGCAGCATGCAAGAATAATATTCCGGTCCACATTATCAAGAGTGTAACGGAGCTGGATGTGGATCTCCTACCTGTGTGGCTGATGACTCAGACTGTTTCGGGGAGCGGAGTCTAAGGTGCCGCTGGTCTTTATCAGAGCCCGCCGCAAGGCAGGATGGGCTTGCTGTGGCAGGCGACACCCAGATCGCTACCCCTGACATGGCTCGACCACACAGGTTACTGGGCAAGGCGAGGTACCGAAGGAAGAAGCAGTAGCGTAGTCTACGTAGCAGAAGGTCAAGGCAGGCGGTAAAGGTTCGTTGTCAAAAATATAGCAGGAAGGTCTGATACATGGGTATGGCAAAACAGGCAATAGGAACACTTTCTCTTAGGCAATAGGATCCGGCAGGGAAGTGTGGGAGGTGCAGACAACTTATAACATGGTGTAAGGTGTATTCACTAATTATGGTCGTACTGGCCCCTTAAATTTTGAAGCTCCGAGCTGAGAGACAGGAGGAGCAGAGCGAGGTAAGAGACTGCCTGGGATTCGCATGCGGGCGTGTAACGCTATGCGAATCCCGGCCCCACCAGGGACACTGCGCTCACGGCCAGTGCTTGGGCCCGAAGTGCAGTGTGTAACAAAGAGACTAGACCGGTAGAAATCGGCATGTTATTTTAAGTATATTCCTGACCCACATTGTGAGATGTTATCAGCATTTAAAACACTGCTCATGTGAATTGTCGTTTAGATAATATACTTTCATAATTTAAACCTAATGTTTTTGCCCTCTTTTCAGGTATATCTATCGCAGGAATTATGGAAAAAAATGCTTAGCTTAGTAGTTAGGTAAGTTCGGGGGGCATCGGTTCTGATAGTTGTCCTGACCACAAGTGTTAGGTTAATTAGCCATATTTGTGGAAGGGTCAACTCCCCCCTATAAATATGTCAGGCTCATGCTTACCACTGACATAATTTGAGATTTATCCCTCCCTCCCGGACCCCTTTTTTAACACACGTTCTTCTATAGGGTATGCCCTCTTTACAGGTATATCTAATGCATCAGTTATGGCACAACTCAAACTGCTTAGTTTAGTAGTTACATAGGTTTTGGGGGCATCGGTTCTGATAGTTGTCCTGACCACAAATATATATATATATATATATATATATATATATATATATATACAGTGGTCCCTCAACATACGATGGTAATTTATTCCAAACGAGCCATCGTTTGTCGAATCCATCGTATGTTGAGGGATTCGTGCAATGTAAAGTATAGGAAGCTGTACTCACCTGTCCCTGCCGCTCGAGATGGTGTCCCCGGGCCTCCGCTGGGCTCTCCGCTGTCTTCTCCGGTCCTCTGCTGTCTTCTCCGGTCCTCTGCTATCTTCTCCGGTCCTCTGCTGTCTTCTCTGGTCCTCTGCTGTCTTCTCCGGTCCTCTGCTGTCTTCCGCAAGGCCTTACTGGGCCTGCGTAGCGACGTCATTACGCCGCTGCATACGCCATTCCTATTGGATTACGTGCGCAGCAGCGTATTGACGTCATCGGAGAGGGCCGAGAAGACACCGGAAGACCAGCGCTGGACCCGGAGGGCACCCCGGAGCATTGTGTAGGGGTAAGAAATACTTACCGCACCACACGGGGAACATTAAGCTGCTATCCGGCAGCAGCTTAAGCATTTGGCTCTGCCGGATAGCACTTAATGCGATGGCCCCGACATAAAAAAGCATCGTATGTTGATGCTGACATCGACATGCGATGGCCTCTGAGAGGCCATCGCATGTCGATTTCATCATATGTCGGGGCCATCGTAGGTCAGGGGGTCACTGTATATATATGCCACCACATCCCATGCCATGGACATGAATAAAAGGGGTGTGAAGTCACGGCCATGGCTGCCTGAACCTGAAGTTCTAAACAAATTGGATAAGGATAAGATGTTTAGGGACGAAGTACCCTTTAATGTCTAAACCTTGGCAAGAAAAGTGATTAAACCCCTAAATGAAAAATGTCCAAATTGGATCCAATTAGCCATTTTCTCTCCCCAGTGTCATAAAACTCATAAGTGTTACAAGGTCTTAGGTGTGAACAAGGAGCAGATTTTGGCGTTATGTAATACAAATCTGTATTACCACTCAAAAGGACCATTTTTCCTGTGAATGGGAGGAGGTGTAGACAATATGATAAAAGTAAACTTATCCTTTACCAATATATTTAAGAAAATAGAGGCCCCATCAAAAAATTATTTAAAATTTTATTTTCATTGTGGCCACTTATAATTTTATTTTATAATTTAATTTTATTTTCATTGTGGCCACTTATAAATTTTGTTGTTCAGTATTATTTGGGGGTCATATATATTTATGCACCACCTCTGTGGGCGCCCAATTGCAGTTCCAAATTTAACTTCTAAAGCACTGCATTTATATAGAAAACAAAAAACTGTCAGAGAGTATTTACAAATGAATAAAATAAATAAACTGTTACAAGTAACCAAGGATCAAATTGCTTGAGTGATGTGCTTTCTTTCTGAGGCAGAGTACTGTGCCTAAAAGTGCCCCCTAGCATGCAACTTGCTGCCCTACTCTAACAAGCCACACTTCCCTGTCCAGGTGCCGGCAACATGGTGCCGATAGCGATAATGTAGTAGAAGCCAGTGCTGTCTAAACAGTTAGTGTAGGATAAGGTACAAAAACTTACAAAAAGCATACATTGCCTCCCCAATGTTTTACCAGACCTCCAGCTTTCTCACCCTTATTAAAAAAAAAAAAGTAATACTTGTATTAGACATGTATATTTTTTTTAAAAACTTTTTTTAGATTTTTTTTTTATGTCCTAGGAGTGTGAGGGTGTAATATTTAGGATTTCTGTCTTTAGAAGTGAGATCTTTCTCAGTGTTCCAGTCACATGTTATTAGCTCTCAGTAGATAGTGCAGGCTTTGTGAAACTTACAATGTTCTTTTCATACTGTAAGCGTATTCTTCCCTTTCTTTTCCATGCTTTACATACATTCCATTTTCATGACTGCTGATCTTTAACCAAGCAGAAAGGAATGGGAAAAATGTGTAAGTTAAATTATATATTGTTCTTGAAAGATACAGTGGTAAAACTTCAACAACATCAAGGAAACAGTTAGTGTTGAAAGTTGTTCGCGTTGTTAGTTTTAAAAATTGAGGCTTGTGTGTAGGAGTACTGAGGCAGGAAGGGTGACCGAGTGAGAAATAAGACAGAATCCCTGAGGTCATGGTGGGGGGTGGGATGGGGCGGGGGCAGGAATATGTTTTCATATATGAAAAGACAAATATGATATAAAAAATGACACTACATTTTTTACTTTTACTCCACATCATATGTGATCACAATTTAGACGCATGCATTTTAAAGCTAAAACATTTTTTTCTTTCTTAGAAACAAAGAAAGAATTCCTGGCAGTCACGGAGACCTATCAAAGACCTCAGAATGCCATGTCGGGGAGCTGACGATCTGCAAGCTGCACCCCCAATGAGGCTCACTACTGCTGTTTAAATGCTGCTGTAAGCATTGTTAAAATTGCCGGCAGCGGAGATTGTTCCATGCGTGCCATTAGTGGTGGCCCTCTGCTGCTAAAAGCCACAGTATAAAGCAGGCTTTGGTCAACATGTCTCAAACAGGTAATTATCAGGAATTATGATCACAATAATACAGGATTGTTCTGTATATTTACTGACATCCTGCATGGTAGGCAGTGGAGTCATTATTATAGTGGGTGCACCCACTGGTTTTCTATGAGGTTGGTGTTTATTAAGGGTGGGTTATTTTAACATGGGAGGGCTCTTGTTGTTATTTATGGTATTTTGATAGATAGATTACTTTCCGGGTAATTTTGTTTTTCATTAGCTCATGACAGCACCCTTGGTTAGGACCTCCCACCACAGGACAGGAAACCTGGGAATATAAAATGGGACACGCCTCTCCACACCTCAGTTCAAAGTAAAGTACTCTAAATTAAACATAATTTTTTTTCTTTTTTTAGGATGGGATAAATGAGGGGTGCTGTCATGAGCTAATGAAAAACAGATTACCGGTAAGTAATCTATCGTTACCTAATCGCTCATGATAGCACCCATGGAGACTTAGAATAGTAACCAATCAGGGTAGGACTACTGTCCCATGTCCAAAGGAAAGATCAGAAACAGGATTTATTTGCAACCTTTACTGGTCCAAAGAGGCTTCAGCCTTCTCTGCCTAGGAAGAAGCCACTGCTCTGGTAGAGTGAGCTGAAAAAAAGGAAGGTGGATCCTGATTCTTTGTAGTGTAAGCTATAGTAATTGATGTAATAATACAATACAGAAATGTAGGTGCACTACTGTGGTAGATGTATACAATGACATTGGCTATCCCTCAACACTGATGTTAAAATTGAGACATTCGCCAGTGTATCCTTATATGAAGGACATACCAGAGCCCGCACACCAACGCCAAGGTTTCTCAAAATGGCGCGGGACCTAACGCTAACCTACCTGTGCGTAATAAGCAAAAACATATAGTAATTGATGCCCTGATCCTTCTACTAATAGACAGTTTAGAAGCAGTCTTGCCTTTGTTAGGGTCAGAAAATTGGACTAAAAGATTTTCTGTAGAACGAAAGTCCTTAGTAGAGTCCAAATACTTTAGGAGGTATCTTCTGACATCAAGGTTATGGAACTTGACTTCACCTTCATGTCTCGGCTCATCACAAAAAGAGGGAAGAATAATCTCCTGAGATTTATGAAACTCTGAGGCGACTTTTGGCAGAAAAGATGGTAGAGTTCTCATTACTACTACTACTACTACATGTCATCTCATATCTTAGTATAAGGAGGAAAGGCAGAAATCGCTTGCAACCCTCCTAGCCGTTGTTATTGCCAAAAGGAAGCACATCTTGAGGGTGAGCAACTTGATGGAAATAGAATCCAGAGGTTCAAATGGTGGTCCTGATAAGGCATCTAACATCAGATTCAAGTACCAAGGGGGAACGGTAGGTCTTGATAGAGGATTTAATCTTGTAGCCCCAGAAATAAAATGTTTAAAGGGGTACTCCGTGGAAAACGTTTTGTATTTTAAATCAACTGGTGGCAGAAAGTTAAACATATTTGTAAATTACTTCTATAAAAAAATCTTAATCCTTCCAGTACTTATTAGCTGCTGAATTCTACAGAGGAAATTCCTTTCTTTTTGGAACACTGATGACATTTTAGCAACCATGCGTAGCAGATGTATGCTAAGGGCAGCATGGTGGCTCAGTGGTTAGCACTGCTACCTTGCAGTGCTGGGGACTTGAGTTCAAATCCCACTAAGGACAACAATAAATTAAGCTTTATTATTATTATAATAACGTCAGCAGAGAGGACTGTGGTCGTGATGTCATCAGAGAGCATTCCAAAAAGAAAAGAATTTCCTCTGTATTCAGCACCTGATAAGTACCGGAAGCATTAAGATTTTTTAATAGAAGTAATTTACAAATATGTTTAATTTTCTGCCACCAGTTGATTTAAAAGAAAAAAGGTTTTCACCGGAGTACCCCTTTAACTAAGATATTATCTGCTAACTTGCAGTTAAAAAAGGAACTAAGATGAAATTTGTACTTTAAGGGTACTAGGACTTAGCTTCTTATCCAGGCCTAACTGGAGGAAATGAAGGATTTGAGGGATATTAGGATCTCCCAACGGATCAACTGCAGGTCCTACTACTCTTAAGAAGGGATTTTAAAGATGGACCCAGTATTAGCAACTAAGGTAGCAGATAGAGTCTCTATGACTGCACGACGGAGTCATAATTTAAGAGGTCTCTTAGTTAAGAGTCACTATGTACCAAAAATTTCCCACCAGTCTCGCTTGCTGTAACTCCAATATTATTAGAGCGAAAAACCTTCTCTTCAACAAGTAACTGGGGGGAATATACTACAGAATCCGTCAGTATATCTCATGCAGTAGCACACACATTGTTTACTATGCCACATGTGAATGTGCTAAAATTTACATTGGTTTAACTTCTAGACAATTACGTATCCGTTTGTGGCAACATGGGCGAGATATACTGTCAGCCAAAAATTGTATTGATGTTTCAACATTAAAAACACTGCCTAGACACTTTAGCGATAAACATGGTTGTGACCAAAAAGGATTAAAAGTGAGAGGGATAGAGAAAATACAGGGTGACATCCGTGGTGGTAATCTGAAAAAAAAAATTGGCACAAAAAGAATGCCGTTGGATCAATGTGCTTGACACAATGATCTACAGTGGGTTAAATGTTTTAAACAAGGTTTCTGGAGCCTGAGCAGTTGGACGGAGACGCCGGAAGAAGGGCCAGAATTTGTTCCGGCGAGGTGGGACGCAGGCGCCGACATGATCTAACACTGCTGTAAGTAATCTACCTCATTGCAGGACCATAGATAACCTGGTAATCACTCACATAGTCAGTACCTCTTGAGAAAGGGAAACCAAAACGATCGTAGGGGTCGGGGCGCTGTTTGTTATTCCCAGATGGGTAAGGCTACATTTAGTCCGCACTGATAGTACTATGCACTGTCTGCGCATTTATCTGCATTTACTTTGCACCTTATGACATGTGGTTATTTGTACCCCATGTCATGCGGTATGATACTAGTATCAATTGTTTATGATTCAATATATGTCACATGTATGGATGATCCACAATGTAGATGTCTGCAAATAAATTTGTGCACTTTATAAATGATATATATATATATATATATATGTGGCGGACATCACAATTCTATTTTTCATATATGTGGGATATATTTTGCGTTCAAATAGTGTGCTGTATACATAATAACAACCAGCTTTGCCCCATTTTTCTGCATTGGATACCCATCTGTTATGCTTCATTTCTGCAATTCATGTGTTTTTAAAGAAAAAACATTGTTCAATAAAGATTTGTACTTTTTCATTCAAAGGAGTTGTTTGAACTCAAATTTTTCTGTATACAATAGTCTTAAGAAGGCTCTCCCTGTCCTTAGGTATATGGCAGATATTACGTCTTTTCTACTTGCAAGCAAGATGTTTATTACTTGGTCAGATAGGCCTCTAGCTTTTAGAATTGACCTCTCAGCATCCAGGCTCTTGGATGAAGGTGAGCCAACTGAGGATAATGAACTGGTCCCTGCTACAGTAGATACTCTCTGTCTGGAAGAACACATGGTTTTGAAACTGACATTGTCCTTAGCAAGGTAAACCAGGGCCTTTGAGGCCATAAGGGTCCTATCAATAGCACTAAGGCTCTGTCCTGTGTTATCTTTTTCAGGGTCCGAGGGATAAGGCGAAGATGTGGGAAAGCGACACCTTTCTCTTCTCCAGTCCTGAGAGAAGGTGTTCACTGCTGTCGGATAATCCAGAGGGTTGAGAGAATAGAAGCAAAGAGATCTATGGATAATTTTCTGGAAGCAAAGAGATCCATGGAGAATTTTCCAAACCGTTCCTCTATCATTGCAAATATATCCTTGTTTAGACACCATTCGGAATGAAGAAGATGAACTCTGCTCAGGAAGTCTGCCACCTTGTTGTCTTCCCCTTTCAGGTGAACCGCATAGAGAGATGCCAACCTGGCTTTTGCTAGGGAAAAAATCTGGAAGGAGAGATTTAACAGGGAGTTTGATCTTGTCTCCCCCTGTTTGTTTATGTAAGCTAAAGTGGTGTGTTATCTGAATATATCAGCACATCCTTCCCTTGAATTTTAGGAATAAGCAGAGCTATGGCCTGGAACACTGCATTGAGTTCTTTGTAATTTGATGTAGACTGATGCATCTAAGGAGACCATCTGCCTTGAAGGAGATACTGGCCGCAGGATGCACCCCAACCCCAATGACTGGAGTCTGTAGTTATACCCACTACCGACGAGGGAGACCAAGGTACCCCTTGAGATTATCGGGGTTCATCCACCATATCAAGGAGACCCTTGCATTTGAGGAAAGGGAAAAATTTTGGTTTAGTGATGAGGGATTGCCATCCCACTTTTGAAGGATATCTGTCTGTAACATCCTGGATCTGTACTGAGCCCATTTCATTGCTACAATACAAGAATTCATGAGACCTAGTACTGACATTGCTTCCCTGAAGGTGCATAGGTGAGACCGGAAAAGAACTTCTACTCTGTCCTTGATGAGGATCTGTTTGGCTAGAGGCAGGAGGAAAAGCTGAGACACTGAATCCAGAAGGATGCCTAAAAAAAACACACTGCCTAAAAGGGGTTTGACTTTTTTAGATTCTGATTCCAACCTAGATCTTTCAGTATGAAGCAAACTACTTGAATGTGCAAATGAAGGGTTTCTGAGGAGTCTGACACAATCAGTAAATCGTCCAGATATGGAACTAACAGAATATTTTGGGTTCTGCCACCTCCGCCATCACTTTGGTGAATACCCTTGGGGCTTGAGAGACCCTGATGGGAAGGGCTTGGTACTGTAAATGGACCCACACCTCCTCCATAAACACTGCCACTCTTAGAAACTTTTGATGAGAGTTGGGGATGGGAATATGGTAGTAAGCGTCTTCTAAATCTACAGAGGCCATCATGCAATTTGGAAATAGCAGAGGGATTGTGGATTTTAGGAACTCCATCCTGAATTTTTTGTATGACAGAAAGTTGTTTAACTTTTTCAAAGTTATTATAACTCTGAAAGAGCCGTTGTTGTTTTTTTTACTAAGAAGAGAGGGGAGTAGAATCCCCTCCCCTCCTCCCCCTTGGGGACTGGAACCAGGACATTTTTGAGCAAAATATTTTATTTCTGTTATCATGGCCTCTTGTTTCAGGGAATCTTTTACTATCCCAGGGGGAAAGAATCTGTCCGGAGGAAAAGACCAGAACTCCAGAAGGAGACCCGATCTTGGGGTGGATAGAACCCAGGGGCTGGAAGAAATTTTCTCCCAGGCCCCCACAAACCTGGACAGACACCCCCCACTGGGAGAAAGCCATCATTGTTTGGGATCTTTAGTACTAGACTCTTTGTTGGGATTGAAGAGGAAACCTCTAACTTTGCTAGGGACTTGAAATTCCCTATCGTCCTGAAACTTCTGATTAGGCTTTCTGGATTGTTTTTTGCTATGAAAGGAATCAGGGGCACGACCCTGAGTGGGAAATCCTTTCTTCCTATCAGAAGCCTTCTCTAGTACTTCTTTTAAGATGGGACTAAAAAGGCCAATGCAAGGGATGGGACACAGTTTGCCTTTTGAGCCCACATCACCCTTCCACTGCCTAAGCCATGTGGCTCTGCTAGAAGAATTAGATAAAGCGGCTGCTCTGGTACCCAATCTTACGGAATCTACCGAGGAGTCTGCAAAAAAATCTACCGCCTTAGAGATTACAGGAAAGTATTCTAAGATCTCTTCTCTAGGGGTCTGGTTAACAAGATTGTAATTGTGAAACCCAGACTTTTAGGGAGCGAGCGACACATGTAGCAGCTACATTGGTTCTAATAGAAGCTGTGGCCACCTCCCAGGTTTTTCTTATTAAAGAACTCTGCTTTTTAATCCATTGTGTCAGACAGAGCTCCTTGATCCTCAATGGACAAGGCGGATTTCTTTGTAACTGGTTCCTCAAAGGGGTACTTCCCTTTAACCCCTTAAGGACCAGGCCATTTTACACCTTAGGACCGGTGTGTTTTTTGAACATCTGACCACTGTCACTTTAAACATTAATAACTCTGGGATGCTTTTACCTATCATTCTGATTCCGAGATTGTTTTTTCGTGACATATTCTACTTTATGTTATTGGTAAAATGTTGTTGATACTTGCATCATTTCTTAGTGAAAAATTCCAAAATTTTATGAAAAAATTGAAAACTTTGCATTTTTCTAAGTTTGGAGATCTCTGCTTGTAAGGAAAATGGATATTCCAAAAAAAAAAAAAAATGTATTCACAAATACAATATGTCTACTTTATGTTTGCATCATAAAATTGACGTGATTTTACTTTTGGAAGACACCAGAGGGCTTCAAAGGTCAGCAGCAATTTTCCAATTTTTCACAAAATTTTCAAACTCACTATTTTTCAGGGACCAGTTCAGGTTTGAAGTGGATTTGAAGGGTCTTCATATTAGAAATACACCACAAATGACCCCATTATAAAAACAGCACCCCCCAAAGTATTCAAAATGACATTCAGTCAGCGTTTTAACCAAGTGTTTCACAGGAATAGCAGCAAAGTGAAGGAGAAAATTCACAATCTTCATTTTTTACACTCGCATGTTCTTGTACACCCAAATTTTTTTTTACAAGGGGTAGAAGGAGAAAATTTATACTTATATTTGTAGCCCAATTTCTCTTGAGTAAGCACATACCTCATATGTCCATGTAAAGTGTTTGGCGGGCACAGTAGAGGGCTCAGAAGGGAAGGAGCGACAAGGGGATTTTGGAGAGTACGTTTTTCTGAAATGGTTTTTGGGGGGCATGTTGCATTTAGGAAGCCCCTATGGTACCAGAACAGCAAAAAATCCCTACATGGCATACCATTTTAGAAACAAGACCCCTTGAGGAACGTAACAAGGAATTAAGTAAACCTTAATACCCCACAGGTGTTTCACGACTTTTGCATATGTAAAAATATATATATATTTTTTTCACTAAAATGTGTGTTTCCCCCCAAATTTCACATTTTTGCAAGGGTTAATAGCAGAAAATACCCCCCAAAATTTGTAACCCCATCTCTTCTGAGTATGAAGGTACCCCATAAGTTGACCTGAAGTGCACTACGGGCGAACTACAATGCTCAGAAGAGGAGTCATATTTGGCTTTTGGAGAGCAAATTTTGGTCGGGGGGCATGTCGCATTTAGGAAGCCCCTATGGTGCCACAACAGCAAAAAACCCTCACATGGCATACCCTTTTGGAAACTAGACCCCTTGAGGAACGTAACAAGGGGTACAGTTAGCATTTATCCCCCACTGGTGTCTGTCAGATCTTTGGAACAGTGGGCTGTACAAAATGTTTAATGTGCACAGCCCACTGTTCCAAAGATCTGTCAGACACCAGTGGGGTGTAAATTCTCACTGCACCCCTCATTACATTCCGTGAGGGGTGTAGTTTCCAAAATGGGGTCATATGTGTTTTTTTTTTTTTTGCGTTTGTCAAAACCGCTGTAACAATCAGCCACCCCTGTGCAAATCACCTCAAATGTACATGGTGCACTCTCCCTTCTGGGCCTTGTTGTGCGCCCCCAGAGCACTTTGCGCCCACTTATGGGGTATCTCTGTAGTCGGGAGAAGTTGCATTGCAAATTTTGGGTGGCTTTTTTCCCTTTTACCTCTTGTCAAAATGAACAGTATAGGGCAACACCAGCGTGTTAGTGTAAAAAATTAATTTTTTTACACTAACATGCTGTTGTAGACCCCCAACTTCACCTTTTCATAAGGGGTTAAAGGAGAAAAAGACCCCCAAAATTTGTTAGGCAATTTCTCCCGAGTATGGCGATACCCCATATGTGACCCTAAACTGTTGAGCCTTGAAATACGACAGGGCTCCAAAGTGAGAGCGCCATGCGCATTTGAGGCCTGAATTAGGGATTTGCATAGGGGTGGACATAGGGGTATTCTACGCCAGTGATTCACAAACAGGGTGCCTCCAGCTGTTGCAAAACTCCCAGCATGCTTGGACAGTCAACGGCTGTCCGGCAATACTGGGAGTTGTTGTTTTGCAACAGCTGGAGGCTCCATTCTGGAAACAGTGGCGTACCAGACGTTTTTCATTTTTATTGGGAGGGGAGGGGGGCTGTGTAGGGGTATGTGTATATGTAGTGTTTTTTTACTTTTTATTTTATTTTGTGTTAGTGTAGTGTAGTGTTTTTAGGGTACAGTCGCATGGGCGGGGGATTACAGCGAGTTTCCCGCTGCGAGTTTGAGCTGCCGCGCAAAATTTGCTGCATCGCAAACTTGCAGCCTGATACTCACTGTAAGATCCTGCCCATGTGAATGTACCCTGTACATTCACAGGGGTGGGGACCTCCAGCTGTTGCAAAACTACAACTCCCAGCATGCACAGTTTATCAGTGCATGCTGGTAGTTATAGTTTTGCAACAGCTGGAGGCACACGGGTTGGGAAACACTGAGTTAGGAAACAGACAATGTTTCCCAACCAGTGTGCCTCCAGTTGTTGCAAAACCACAACTCCCAGCATTCTCAGGCATGCTGGGAGTAGTAGTTCGGCAACATCTTTAGAGCCAGATGTTGCCGATCTACAACTCCCAGCATGCTTGGAGTTGTAGTTTTGCAACATCTGGAGGACTATAGTTTGCAGACCACTAATACAGTGGTACCCAATCTGTGCCCTTCCAGATGTTGCAAAACTACAACTCCCAGTATGCCAAAACTGTCCAGGCATGATGGGAGTTGTAGTTCTGCAACATCTGAAGGGCCAGATGTTACAGAACTACAACTCCCAGCATGCCTGGTCAGTAAGGGCATGCTGAGGATGTGTAGTTTTGCAACATCTGGAAGGACACAGTTGTCTCCAAACTGTGGACCTCCAGATGTTGCAAAACTGCAACTCCCAGCATGCCCAGACGCCAAGGGCTGTCCGGGTCTTCAGGGACGAGGTAAGTACCGGGGCCGGGCCCCAGCACTCCCCCGTCCCCCGCCGCGTCCTCCGGTCTTCCTCCCGTCCTCTCCGGACTTCAAGGGGCCGGGCAGGGAGGGAGGAAGTAACCGCCCCCCCTGCAATTGATCGGTTAGTTAACCGAAGAATCGCAGGGGATCGGAGGAGGTGGCAGGCTTGCCACCTCGCTCCTAGTCTTCAGCATGGTCCTGGCTGTCTGTGACAGCTGGGATCATGCAAAATTACCGGGCGGTCGGGTCCCAGAGACCCAATCAGCCCGGTATCGCCACAAATCGCAAGGGCCATTTCCCTACATGGCCCCCCTCGGCGTTTGCCCTGGATGCCTGCTGAAGGATTTCAGCAGGCATCCGCTTCCGATCTCTGCCCGGCGAGCGGCAGAGACCGGAAATACAACAGGACGTTCTCCAACGTCCTTGGGCATTAAAGCCCAGGTAGTGGGGACGTTAGAGAACGTTCTATGTCCTTAAGAGGTTAAGGAGTTTAGGAAAAAAAGATTTCTTTTCAGGATCTTCCCATTCTTTATCAATTATTTTCCTGATACTTTTATGTAAATGAAAAGTACAGGACTTCTTGGGGCCTAAGCCTTCATATAGGGCATCTTCGGCCGTGACCGTCTCTCTGCTCTCCTCAAGATTAGCCATTAGACGGATTGCTTTAAGGAGCTGATCAGTATCATCTGGAGAAAAGAGTATTTTGGATTTAAACTCTTCCTGCTCTTAATCAGAGGAGGAATATAGAGTAAGATTTTCCTCTTGAACACTAGGGGAACTGGAAATAGCAGGGGTGAATACAGAGGAGGCTGAAGATCCCAACAATTCCTAGTCCTTTAAGGGATGAATCTATCTCCTCCCGGATCATTACTCTTAGGTTGCTAGCAATTGCAGAGGACTCCTGGGGCACGATAATTTCAGTACAGGCTGCACAGATAGATTTTTTATAGGCAGGATCTAACAGCTTCCTACATTCTGCACATTCTTTACTACAGGTTTTAGAAGAAGACTTCTTGCTTCCCTACAAGACAAAACAATAGCCTGATTTAGCTAGCAGAATATGGAAAGAAATTGAAATTATCTCACCCAGAAGTAGATCCACACCTCCGTAGTTGGGCTGGAACTACTCTTCTTGGAGCGTCCACCTCACTCTGTTTAATGCTCCGACATGATGGAGGAGTTCTTTTGGCAAACACTGCAGGGCAACCAGGAATGGTCTGCTCAGCTGCTGCAGGCTGGAACTGCTGCCACTGGATACTGCTGTTGCGGGCTGCTGTACTGCTGCAAGCTTGGGTTCTGGATAATGCTGCTGTGGATATTGCTGTGGTCTGGCTGCCTGCTGACCACGGGGTTCCGGACGCTGTAGAACACCGACAGGGAATCCAGAGTGGAGAAATCCTGCGCCCCTTTTGAAAGGAGGCTGGAACCAAAAGTGACGCTACGCTTGCGGGGCTGACACACATCCGCCGGCGTCACTGCGCAAGCGTCACTGCGCAAGCGTCGTTCCAGCCTCAGAGACTAGAGAGCAGGCAGAGACAACGCTACTCCACAGCCCCCACCTCTTTGCGCCACAATGACCGAGGGAAGGACGGAGATGCAGGGCTATTGGGAACCCACCAACCCCCCTCCCCCCCGCACGACCCACAGGCAGGCTTACGGCTGCTACCCAGAGGAGACTTCTGCCGGTCAGGGAGCCCCACTACCAGAGGACCTGCAGCCTGTCAGGCCCAAGGACTGATTATGGAAACATACATGTGTTTTATAATTGTATCTGTGTATAAACTAAGACCTGGGGGTGAGGGTCATTCAGACTTTGTTTTTGGTATCTCTTTTGAAGTCATGCACACTGGTCCCATCATATAATCAAACAGATAAGGGGTCAGGAAGAGAGATGCCCCACCTGGTGGGATCAGAGGGGAAGGGGGGAATGGAGTTTCCCTCCAAAGAAGCACATAGGACTTAAAATGCTGGACTCAACTGTTGTTGAAGGCTGTGCCAAAAGCTGACAAGAGCTGGACTCTCACTCACAAGGACGGCTATATCATCATGCTGTAAGAGCTTCATCTTTTGTTTTCTGAACTTGCCTTGCTAAACTCTTTCATATTTTTGTAACTGCATGTCATTTGTTTATTTTTATGCATAGCACTGTGATACTTTTTTTTTTATCAGATTAAATGTTTAATTAATCAGCTCTGGTCTTTGATCTTTAAATATATGAGCTCACCTTTCTGAAGGAAGCTCTGGTGAAACACGTTTATCTAAGGGTTAATTTGGTGACTTGCTGGGACTAGTAGTGGATACCCAGAGGTCTGGCAGCTTTAACCCTTGCACCATCACACTCTCTCTAGCGTCTTAGCTGGACCGATAGGGTGTGATCGTGACAACTGGTGGCAGCGTTGGGATATATTTAGAGATTTTTAGTGCTTGCTGGATTTTACCTGTAAGGAAATCTTAGCACTAAAAAGAAATTGCATACATATTCTTGTGTGTAAATTCCAAAAACAGAGCTCAGTGCTGGTTTAAAAGACATACAAAAATAGTGCAAGCCAGTTCTGTCCTTCCCATCTCCTGTTTTACCTCCTCTGTGTCATCTCAAAAATATGGAGGCGTATCGCAAGAAGTCCAAGCCTGCACAGGAGCTAATGTGCCAAGTAAAGGACATCCCTACTGCAGGAAAGAACAAGGAACAACTTATTGCTGATCTTGTGGAGTATGATGCCCGTGCAGAAGAGCTGAGTGACATGAGACAAAGTCCTACAGCTAGAACTGCCATCCAAGGACTGATATCTCCTGGGGAATACAACATTACTCTCCATCAGGACAGTACTCCACATGAGGCCTTGGATGCCAGTATGAAACTCCAACTACTTCTCCAGTACTAAACTGCAGAGAGAGAGGCACAGATATGAGCTGCAGAGAGAGAGGCGGCAGAAAAAGAGGCCCAGCGGAGGCATGAACTGGAGGTTCTGAGAGGGGATGCTTCATCCGCACGGAGTGATATGCAGGATCAAGGAGACCACAAACCCCGCTTGGAACATTTCCCCATGTTGGAGAAAGATGGTGATCTGGATGTGTTCCTGAGGGGATTTGAAAAGGTTTGCCGGCAGTTCCATCTACCTAAGGAACAGTGGGGATGATATCTAACCCCAGGCTGCGAGGGAAAGCTCTGGATGTGTTTGCTTTGCTTCCCTCTGAGAGTGACCAGGACTATGAGGCAATAAAATCTGCCCTGCTAAAAAGTTTTAATCTGACTCCAGAGGCTTATCGGAAAAAGTTTCGGACTTTGCAACAAAGTGCCACAGAAAGCTGCACTCAACATGCAGGTCAGCTAAGGACTGCATTCAGGCAATGGACTGGGGGCCTACAAGTCACTACCTATGAGGCCCTGGAGGACTTGATGGTCCTGGATCAGTTTCTCCAAACACGGAGCTTTGAAGCCAGAGAGTGGATTTTGGACCGCAAGCCCAAGACAGCAATGGAAGCAGCAGAACTAGGAGATGACTTTGCCAATAACCGGGCACCAGCAGCAAAGCATGGATCTGCACAAGCTGGAGCAAGCACCTGTAGGGGAGCCACACAACCACAAAGCACCACCAGGCCAGCCAGGAAATTCTTGCCATCATCCCCAAAAGCAACAGGAGCCACATTGGGTCAGGGGGACACCCACCGATGTTACAGATGCAACAATATTGGGCCACTTGCCCCAACAAAAAGAATTCTCCACCAGTAGCTGGAGGACACACAGCCGTTCTTATGGTGTCCGGAGCAGTGGAGAAAAGAGTGGACAACCTGCAGAGTGTAACTGTGGGTGACCGGGTGACAGTGGGTTTGCAAGATTCTGGAGCCTCCTTTACCTTAGTGCGGCCTGAAGTGGTGGATACAGAAGACATCCTCCCTGGAAGAACCATGGCTTTAAAAGGAATTGGAGGTGTGTGGCCTGCTGTGCCCATGGCTCGAGTGTACCTGGATTGGGGTACAGGCAAAGGTTTGCGTGAGGTGGGGGTCTCTGAGGACATCCCTGTTAATGTTCTGCTGGGGAATGATTTGGGTCGGATGCTCTGTCATTATGCTCCAGAGAACACTACCTGCACACCGGAAGGGCTAGGAGAGAGCCCTGTTCATTCTGAGGTACTGTGCGAGACTTTGGGAGACACTGAGAAATGTGGTAACTGGGAGGGAGTGCAGGGGATTGATAAATGTTTACCTGTGACTGAACCAGTAATGTTTTCCAAAAGTGAAGTGGGGTGTATTGTGAAACGTGGTAACTGGGAGGGAGTGCAAGGGATTGATAAATGTTTACCTGTGACTGAACCAGTAATGTTTTCCAAAAGTGAAATGGGGTGTATTGTGAAATGTGGTAACTGGGAGGGAGTGCAGGGGATTGATAAATGTTTACCTGTGACTGAACCAGTAATGTTTTCCAAAAGTGAAATGGGGTGTATTGTAAAATGTGGTGACAATGCATTGCCAATGCCAAAACCTAGTGAAGATGGGCTAGGGGGAGGGGTTGGTGTGCCCCTGGTGACATTTAAGGATGAGGGACCAGCAGTGAGTGATATGCCCCAATCCTGTGAGCCTAAGGAGGAGGAGGGAAGGAGTGATAGCCCTGTGTATGATGCCTGTAACATTGTTATGTCTGGAACTGAGGGAGAGGAAGGGGGAGATGCTAGTTCACCTGGGGGAAATGTGCTCCCTGATGCCCCAAGATGGGGGAGGGAAATTAGCATATCCGGGAAGCTCTGCGCAGTGCCCCTTCCCTTGAATGGCTGAGACAACGTGCTGAGCATACAGATGTTGACACAGAGGGGCATCGGGTATATTGGGAAAATGATATCTTGTACTGGGAGTCCCTTTCCAAAGGCATGTTAGGGGCCCAGGAGGGAGAAAGGTCGTTAGTGGTTCCTAGGCAGTACAAGAAAGAGCTGCTGAAGTTGGCCCATGAGACCCCCCTGGCAGGACATTTGGGAGTGGCCTATGCGGTCATAGAGAAGGAATGTCTAGCTGTGGTCTTGGCTTTGCAAAAATTACAGCCATACCTGTATGGCAGGGATTTTACTGTCATAACTGATCACAACCCTCTACATTGGTTGGACAGAGTGTCCGGTAACAATGGCACCTTGAAACAAATTCTAAAAACATTTGTAGAATCGGAGGGCAGAGACTGGGAAAAGTATTTACCCCATCTGTTATTTGCTTACAGGGAGGTACCCCAAGAGCCTACAGGTTTCCTCGCCCTTTGAGTTATTACATGGTCACAAAGAGCGGGGACCCCGAGATTTAGTTATGGAAGAATGGGAAGGGGGGCTACATGCCCCTGAGACTTCTGTGGTGGAGTATGCTCTGAGATTCAGGGACAGGATGCAGACATTGACTGGGCTGGCACATGACAACCTCACAGCAGCACAGTCCAGGCAGAAGTACTGGTATGATCACAATGCAAGGGACCGGGTCTATAAAGTGGGACAGAAGGTAATGGTTCTGAACCCCATCAGGCAGAATAACTTGCAGGCTGCCTGGGAGGGTCACTTCCCCATTTTGCAGTGCCTAGAACCCACCACATATGTAGTTGCCCTTGATGGGAAAGGTCAGAGGCAGAGACAATACCCCATTAATATGGCATCCTATGACCCTGAGGAGGTGGTACTCAGTGTATGCAGTGCACCAGAGGAAGGGCTGGGTAGTGATCCCCTACTAGACCTAGTGGAGGAAGCTAAGAGCCAGGGATCCCTTGAGGATGTGGAGATCAATCCACAGCTCTTAGCTACAAAGAAAAGGCAGCTAAATGAGGAAATAGGCCCCTTCAGTGCCATCTTTGCCTGGGAATGCAGGGCCTGTGGTGTCAAGAAAAGAAATAGATGGTTAAGGGAGACAGATCTATCAGCCTGGAGAGGCAAGATCTCTCTGTCTCCATCTTAAGGGGGAGGTGTCAGGGCCTGATTATGGAAACATATATGTGTTATGGAAACATACATGTGTTTTATAATTGTATCTGTGTATAAACTAAGACCTGGGGGTGAGGGTCATTCAGACTTTGTTTTTGTGCATTGCATTTTATTAGGGGTCTGGCTGTTTGGTATCTCCTTTGAAGTCATGCCCCCTAGTCCCATAATATAATCAAACAGATAATAGGTCAGGAAGAGAGATGCCCCACCTGGTGGGATCAGAGGGGAGGGGGAGAATGGAGTTTCCCTCCAAAGAAGCACATAAGACTTAAAATGCTGGACTCAATTGTTGTTGAAGGCTGTGCCAAAAGCTGACAAGAGCTGGACTCTCACTCACAAGGACGGCTATATCATCATGCTGTAAGAACCTCATCTTTTGTTTTCTGAACTTGCCTTGCTAAACTCTTTCATATTTTTGTAACTGTATGTCATTTGTTTATTTTTATGCATAGCACTGTGATACTTTTTATCAGATTAAATGTTTAATTAATCAGCTCTGGTCTTTGATCTCTAAATGTATGAGCTCACCTTTCTGAAGGAAGCTCTTGTGAAACACGTTCATCTAAGGGTTAATTTGGTGACTTGCTGGGACTAGTAGTGGATACCCAGAGGTCTGGCGTCTTTAACCCTTGCAGCAGCACACTCTCTCTAGCGTCTTAGCTGGACCGATAGGGTGTGATCGTGACACAGCCCCTTGGAGAGGTATGGAGACAGCTCCTATGCCTCCTACCGGAGGACAGGAAACCTGAACTAAGGTGTGTGGATGTGTGTCCCATTTTATATTCCTGGGTTTCCTGTCCTGCAGTGGGAGGTCCTCTCCAAGGGTGCTATCATGAGTGATTAGGTAAAATAAAGTTTTTGGTTAATATTGGTACTGGATGTGTCAGTTTCTTTTATAAGTGTTTGATTGATGGGTATATAGTGTATTGCTGGACTGTAGGTTTGGTATTTATCAGTGTGACATCTACAATGAAAAACCTTTCCTTTGCAAAGGATTGCTTCACAGCATCCCACACATCCATCATTGTTATTTTATTTATTTATTTTCTCCATTATTATATTACTTAATTATTACAGCAGCCCCCACATTATATCAGTACAACACTAAACAAAGGTACTGCTTCCTACATCCAAATGATGGAAAATGGATAGATATCCGGCTCCCAGATAAAAGTGCAAAATTTTATTACAAATTCTTAAAAATTATTCCAGGTGGATCAATAGAGAAAATACACAACAATAAAAAACACACAAATGAAATGCCAATGCGTTTTGACTTGTTAGCAAGTCTTAGGCATGGCACTTAGATACAACTATTTTTAAGAGTTTGCAATAAAATTTTGCGTTTTTTTTGGGGAGACGGATATTTTCTTATTTTCCCTCATTTGGATCACCATGCCTAAAAACCCAGCTTTACTGAAGGAGACTCTGCTTCCAATTGAGATATGTGCTGCTGCTGCTGCTGCATGGATGTCCACATGTGGGGAGTGGTGAGCTGACTATACTATATTTATTTGTTACTGCTTCCTACATACCCCTAGATAAATGCCTTGAAAGGTATAGTATAGTCCAAAATGACATCATATCTCATGGGTTTTTCTTGTACTGGTACCTCAGAGGCTCTGCAAAGGCATCATATCAGCTAAAAACCAATCCTACTAAATCCATGCTCAAAAAGGTAAATGGTGGAACATCCCTTCTTAACCCTGCAATATGCCCAAATAGTAGTTTACATCCACATTTATGGCATAATGTACCTATAAGAACCCACTTGATTTATGGTGTGTGCCTCCAGGGGAACAAGTTGGGCTCAACGTACTGGGTACTAATATCACTAGGGTAAAATAGCTATTTTCACTATTTTCACTTTTGGACCATCCATTGAGCATTAATCTCTGATTACACCAATGGGAACAAAATGCTCACCTCTTAATAAATACTGTTTTTTTTTATAAATGGTATAACTTTTGGGAATCTCTGCAGCTGTGTGTCAGTAAATCACAAAGCAAAGTGGCAAATGTGCATTGCATGATCCTTAACCCCCTAAGGACCAAGCGTTTTTGCACTTTTATTTTTCCTCCTCACCTTTTAAAAATCATAATCCTTTAGATTTTGCACCTAAAAATCCATATAATGGCTTATTTTTTTTTTGCACCACCAATTCTACTTTGTAATGACATAAGTCATTTTACCCAAAAATGGAAAAAAAAATCATTGTGCGACAAAATTGAAGAATAAACACCACTTTGTAACTTTTGGGGGCTTCTGTTTCTACGCAGTACATTTTTTGGAAAAAATGACACCTTATCTTTATTTTGTAGGTGCATACGATTAAAATGATACCCTACTTATATAGGTTTAATTTTGTATTACTTCTGAAAAAAAATCATAACTACATGCAGGAAAATTCATACGATTAAAATTGTCATCTTCTGACTTTTTTTTTATTTTTCTGAATATGGGACGGTATGGAGCTAATTTTTTGCGCCGCGATCTGAAGTTTTTATCGGTACCATTTTTATTTTGATCAGACTTTTTGATCGCTTTTTAGTCATTTTTTTATGGTAGCAAAAATATGCTATTTTGGACTTTTGAATTTTTTTGCATGTACGCCATTGACTGTGCGGCTTAATTAACACTATATTTTTATAGTTCAGACATTTACGTACACGGCAATACCTCATATTTTTTTTAAATGGGAAAAGGAGGGTGATTCTGAATTTTATTAGGGAAGGGGTTAAATAATATTTATTAACTTTTTTTACTCTTTTTTTTTTTTTTGCTATGTTATAGCCTCCATTGGGGTAAATTTTATTTTTATATCACAATGTTAATAAATTATATGACATATCAGTGGGGTCAAAATACGCACTACTTCCATAAATTCCCTTAAAGGGGTACTCCGGTGGAAAACTATTTTTTCCAAATCAACTGGTGATGAAAAGTTAAACAGATTTGTAAAGTACTTCTATTATTAAATCTTAAACCTTTCAGTCCTTATCAGCTGCTGTATACTACAGAGGAAGTTGAGTTGTTATTTTCTGTCTGACCACAGTGCTCTCTGCTGACACCTCTGTCCATCTCAGGAACTGTCCAGAGCAGGCGATGAGGGTTTGTTTCTACTTTGGACAGTTCCTGACATAGACAGAGGTGTCAGCAGAGAGCACTGTGGCCAGACAGAAAAGAACAACTCAACTTCCTCTGTATTATACAGCAGGTGATAAGTACTAGAAGAATTAGGATTTTTTTTTAATAGAAGTAATTTACAAATCTTTTTAATTTTCTGGAGCCAGTTGATATGAATTTTTTTTTCCCACCGAAATACAACTTCAAGCCATATAGTTTTCCACTGTACTGGCAATTGATCGATTTTGTCAAAGTGACATGGTGCCTGGAAACCAATTTAGCAAAATCTATACTCCAAGTGTCCTTTTGCCATTCCTTTACTTCTGAGACCTATTGGGGTTTACTTACTAACATGATCCCGACTCTTTTTTGTCGGGTTTTGCGCCCAAATTGTGTTGCACGTCCCTTGTGACACAATTTGCGACCAAAAAAAACAAAACCCTCCATTTTACAAGAAAAACCCGAAAAGGGGGCGTGGCCGCTGGATAAAGTGGGCGTGGTCCTGACAAAAGGGGCGTGGTCCGACAGTTTTGAAAAATCCCAACAAATCTACTATGGTTTCCACATAAAATGTATTGGATTTGAGCTGAGGAAAACCCGACAGATCAGAACAGTTGTAAAAAAGTGCAAAACGTAGGGAAAAGTGCAAAATGTAGGGAAACCTTAGTAAATACCTTGGGAAAATACCAGTCGGAAATCAAAACTCACAAAGAAACCTACACTCCACTTTTAGTAAATAAACCCCACTGTGTGCCTAAACAACAGTTTGTGACCAGGTATGGGGTATCGTCATACTCAGGAAAAATTGTGTTACAGATTGTGGGGTACAATTTATTGTGTATTCCATTTATTGTGTATTCCTTGAGAAAAATTAACACTTTTGAGCTAAAACTAAAAATGCTAACTACGGCATTGAGGGTGTCATTTGATGAATTCCTTAAAGGGCAGCTCCCACAATCCTATTTTTTTTTTTTGCTAGCCCGTTTCTTCCCCCCCCCCCCCCGCTATGGCACTAGCCCGTACTTCCAGTACTTATCAGCTGCTGTATACTACAGAGGAAGTTTAGTAGTTCTTTTCAGTGTTACCACAGTCACCTCTGTCTGTGACAGGAATAGTGTTGAGCGGCATAGGCCATATTCGAATTCGCGAATATTCGCAAATATATGGACGAATATTCGTCATATATTCGCTAAATTCGCATACTCGTAATATTCGCGTTGTATTTTCGCATATGCGAAAATTCATGTATGCGAAAATTAGCAAATGCGAGTTTCACACAGTAGTATTAGAGCCTTCATTACACCACACAAGCTGGAAGCAGAGAGGGATGATCACTGTGATGTGTACTGTAATAAAAAAAAAAAAAGAATATTCGTAATTACGAATATATAGTGCTATATTCGCGAATATTCGCATATTCGTAATATTCGCATTGTATTTTCGCATATGCGAAATTTCGTGTATGCGAAAATTAGCAAATGCGAAAATTAGCATTTACAAAAATCAGCATAAGCGAAAATTCGTATATGCAAAAATTAGCATTTAAAAAAATTAGCATAAGCGAAAATTAGCATATGCAAATTTCTGCATATGCGAAAATTCGCACGCCAGTCTCACACAGTAGTATTAGAGCCTTCATTACACCACACAAGCTGGAAGCAGAGAGGGATGATCACTGTGATGTGTACTATGATAAAAAAAAAACGAATATTCGTAATTACGAATATATAGTGCTATATTCGCGAATATTCGCGAATTCGCGAATATGCAATATTCACGAATAAAATTCGCATTGCGAATATTCGCGAGCAACACTAGTCAGGAACTGTCTCGGGGACAGTTGCTAGGGGAGATTTATCAAAATCTGTGCAGAGGAAAGGTTTACCAGTTGCCCATAGCAACCAATAATCTCGCTTATTTCTTTTTTGAAGAGACCTCTGAAAAATGAAAAAAAATAAAAATAAAAAACAAATAAAGCAATCTGATTGGTTACTATGGGCAACTGGTCAACTTTACCTTTGCACAAATTTTGATAAATTTTTCCCCTCCCCATCACTAATTTTACAAGGCAGCATAACCTAGGGAAATAGACAGTAACCAATGTATGACATACATCGTTTTGTGTAGCTATTTCTCTGATATGCTGCTGAATATTAAGGACAATTAAGGACAGAGCACAAGGAAGTAGCCCTTTCCATTATGTCAGCATGCTTGGTAGTCCTTGGTATTTTTTAGGATCCATCCCCTCTACCCAGCAGACCCTGATTGACAGCTGTCTGCCTATATTCTGTATAGACGGACAGCTGTCGACCAGCAGCTGGTGGGCGAAGGTAATGGAGTAACTTGGCCCTATTTTCCTTTATTTCAGGAGAATGACTACAAAGAACTATGTAAGAAATACATTGTACATTTTTGTATTTATCATCTCTGTCACTAGAATATGCTACCCTTAAGTAGGGCAGTATAAAACTAGTGACAGATTCCCTTTAAATAGACGTGTAAACTTTTCATATATCAACAGTAGAAGCAAATGCAAGAAATTTTGTATCTTTGTAATTATTTGGCCTCTATATTCCACTGATAAAAATGTTATGTACTTATTTATTTTATTTAAATAAAAAAAGGCAAATTCTATCATGTGTTTATAGACTTACTGAGTTACATGCTAACCAAGTCTATGAAGAGATGATGGGTAAGGAATAGGATAGGAAAGGAGGTACATGAAGTGAGCAGAGACAGGGAGACACATACACACAAATACTGCAAATTAAAGGGGTACTCCCCTGGAAAACATTTTTTTTTTTATCAACTGGTGCCAGAAAGTTAAACAGATTTGTAAATGACTTCTACTTTAGAATTTTAATCCTTCCAGTACTTATCAGCTGCTGTATACTACAGAGGAAATCCTTTTCTTTTTGAATTTCCTTTCTGTCTGACCACAGTGCTGTCTGCTAACACCTCTGTCCATGTCAAGAACTGATCAAAGCAGGATAGTTTTGCTATGGGTATTTTCTCCTGCTCTAGACAGTTCCTAAAATGGACAGAGGTGTCAGCAGAGAGCATTGTGGTCAGACATAAAGGAAATTCAAAAAGAAAAGAACTTGGAATTCAAAAAGAAAAGAACTTGTGGAGTATACAGCAGCTGATAAGTACTGGAAGGATTAAGATTTTTTTTATAGAAGTAATTTACAAATCTGTTTAACTTTCTGTCTCCAGTTGATTTAAAAAAAAAATAATGTTTTCCAGTGGAGTACCCCTTTAACTACACAAACAGAGAATAACATTTTACCCCAAAGATTGCTGCACAGCTTAAATTGCTCACTACTGTTCTATAAGGTCTTCTATGCTGCTGCCTCTCAAGATGTGCTATAAAGAGTACAATAAAACAGATCTCCTCTTTTGTGTGTGCAATGTATGGGAGACGTTAGGGAAAACTGAAAATAAGATATGAATCCTACAGAGAAAAATTCAGATGTAAAACCAACAAGTTTAAAATTGCTAGAACATGTACAAACACAAAAAGGTACCTGAAACAACAGTTTTCCTTTTAGAAATTCTTACAAAGTGTATTAACCAAACTTACCACAAACATAAAGTGCAATGCATCACAGAAAAACAGTATCTCTCCTCAGAATCACCTAGATAAAAGCATTGGCAAGATATTAATACATAAAATGACACATTAGAATAAAAAATAGAATAACTTATACAGTATAAAAACATTGAAATGTTATTCTTACGTAAAATGACCCATTGAAATTAAAAAATCAGTCTGGATCCCTCGAGTCACAACTAGCTGCAGTTAGTAAGAAACTAAAAAAAAATTGACAGTAATTCACATTCAGGCAACATAACTGTACAAAATATCCAAAAGTAGTTTGAGTTTAATTTTGTACCGACTATGAAGTTATCATGGTTTCTTCCATGCTTGGATGTCATGGGGTTGAAGGGATAGAATGGGATTGCTAAATTTAGTAATTGCTTATAAACTATTAGGCACATTTTAGGATTCCATGTACCCATTTTGACAACTTACCCTCTTCCAACTCAGTATAAAATGAACCAATTAATAGAGTTATTTGATTTCATATACTAGTGAACTCTCTATAAAATGGGAAACTTATCATTTCAATATACACACTGACACTATTTAGGAATATTAAAGGTCATGTCAACTGTGGAATACAGTTAAACTTTCAGTGGCGCCTGCAAATAGTTGGGATGAAAAGAATAATAAAATCTTTATTACCCAATTACCAGACAGCAGGCCAAAGACACAGAAAGATAAATGGATACAGTTAAGATCACACACACAGTTCATGCCTGAGGAAACTGTGTGCACATTTGCCATACCTCTTATGAAATGAGAATTTCTGTCTCTTGTGATGTTAATATTTCATTTTGCCTATAGCATTTTTACATTTTAGCTCTATTTAGCATTTTTCAAATGATGTCCAGAGTCTTAGCACTACATTAAAGCTGGTTTATCACCTTCCTGACATATGACATACATGTACATCATAGGATGGGTGCGGGTAATGACGGGCATTAGAGATCACTCCAATGTCCATCATTTAAATGGTTAAATGTTGTGGTCAATAGCGATCACATCATTTAACCCCTTAAGGACCACAGTTTTTTTTTTTCAATTTTTCACTTCAACTCACATTCTAAAAATCAGAACGCTTTCAATTTTGCACCTACAGACCCATATGATGCTTGTTTTTTGCGCCATCAATTGTACTTTTTAATGACATCAATCATTTCACCCCAAAATTCATGACAAAACCAGAAATAAATTATTTGTGGGGCAAAAGTGGGAAAAAAAACCTCTATATTGTAACTTTTGGGGGCTTCCGATTCTATGGAGTGCACTTTTTGGTAAAAATGACACCATATATTTATTCTGTAGGTACCATACGGTTACAATGATACCCAATATATATAGTATTTATTTTATTTTACTACTTAAAAAAGTATAACTACATGCACCATAATTAGTCATATTCTGACTTCTATAACTTTTTTATTTTTACATATATGGGGCGGCATGAGGGCTAATTTTTTGCGCCATGATCTGTAGTTTTTCTCGGTACCATAATTGTTTTGATGGGACTTTTTGATCATTTTTTAATACATTTTTTTAAGGTATACAAAGTGACCAAAAATACACAATTTTGGAGTTTGTAATTTTTTTTACGTGTACGCCATTGACCGTGCGGTTTAATTAACATACTTTTATAGTTTGGACATTCACCTCTTCATGCATAAATTTGACGGTCCAGCTTTTTCTTCCCTCTAAAGAGATTCTTCGTTCTGGCTTTCCTGGACTCTGGCTTCGCGGGGAACTTTATTCACTGTTATTTTTTTTACACTTTTTTTTAGCCCCCATAGAGGACTATTACATGCAATCCTTTGATTGTATACACTGTTCAATGCAATGCCATAGGATTGCATTGATCAGTGTTATCTGCGCTTGATTGCTCAAGCCTGGATCTCAGACTTGGATTAATCAAACGCTGACAGCGATTTCACCGCGGCAGTCCTGAACAGCTCTGCTGAGTTGTTTCTCCTGGTTTAGACGCTGCGATCAACTTTGATTGTCTAAAGGGTGTTATTCACTGCGCTTCAGCCGCAAGCACAGGCCGTGAGCGCACTGTCCCTGTGTCCCGACCGCCGTCGGGGCCGGGATTCGCATTGCGGGATGCGCCCGCTTTCGAATCCCGGTCCATCTCTCACCACGCTCCGCTCCTGCAGCTCCTTCTGTCTCAGCTCTGGCGCATGTCTCTGTCCCTTAGGGCGCACTGAAGCTCTAAGATTTAAAGGGCCAGTATGCCCATAATTAGTGAATATACCTGACACCACATTACAAGTTGTTTGCACCTCCCACACTTCCCTGCCGGATCTTCAGTGCCTATTGCCTGAGAGAAAGCGTTTCTATTGCCTGTTGCCATACCCGTGTATCCAGACCTTCCTGCCATGTTTTTAACTACGAACCTTTGCAGCCTGCCTTGACCTTCTGCTACGTTGTCTACGCTACTGCCTCTTCCCTCGGTACCTTGCCTTGCCCATTTACCTGTGTGGTTGAGCCATGTCGGGGGTAGCAACCTGGGTGTCGCCTGCCGCAGCAAGCCCATCCTTCCTTGCGGCGGGTTCTGATGAAGACCAACAGCACCTTAGACTCTGCTCCCCGATACGGTCCTAGATATCAGCCACACAGGTAGAGGATCCACATCCAGCTCTGTTACAAAGGGTTAATACCGTACATCAGCCCGATCGGCAATGTCCGGTATTAGCCGCGGGTCCTGATTGCTGATAGCAACCGGGACCCAACAGGCACGAAGTGTACTCAGCTCCTGAGCGTGCTTCACATAAGGGGAGCTGGCCATGGACGTAAATATACGTCCGAGGTCAAAGAGGGATTAAACAATAGATGCTGGTAATCCCTGGTATATAGTGGTCCCATCAGCTCTTCTGCATTGTAACACAACACCACAATACAAGGGACATATAATTCCACCATACCAAGACCACTACTTTTACCACTGACTAACACTGCTATATTGTTATTGAATAAAAATCACTATACAAAAGATCAATAACCCTATATAGAGGTAGATTTGAGCTGTACACAAGTGCTGCAGACCATAAAAGTCATTATAGTTAAATACTCACAGGGGCTGTCAGGCCCAAGGCCTGATTATTAAAATCCTATATGTGTATTATAAATTATAACTGTGTGTGATGGATTGTCCAGGACATGGGTGAGAGGTCATTCGGACGGTGTGTCCTTTTGTGTGCTGCATTTTATTGGGGGTCTGGCTGTTTGTTTACATCTCCTTTGAAGTCAAAGGCTTTTCTGAAGTCATGCACTCTGGTCCCATCCTATAATCAAACAGATAAGGGGCCAGGAATAGAGAAGACCCCCTGGTGGGATCAGAGGGGAGGGGGGAAAGGAGTCTCCCTCCCAAGAAAGCAGATATGATATTTAAAACAATGCTAGACTCAGGATGTTCAAGGCTGTGCCCCAAGCTGACAAGACCATCCTAAGAACAGCACTCTCACTCACTCATGGACTGCTATATCATCATGCTGTAAGAACTTCATCTTTTGTTTTCTGAACTTGTCTTGCTAAACTCTTTTATATATTTTTATACCTGTATGTCATTTGTTTCTGTATTTTTATATAGTCAGTAGTGTTGCTCGCGAATATTCGCAATTCGAATATTATTCGCGAATATCGCATATTTGCGAATTCGCGAATTTCGCGAATATAGCGCTATATATTCGTAATTACGAATATTCTTTTTTTTTTTTTTTTTTTCTTCACAGTACACATCACAGTGATCACCCCTCTCTGCTTCCAGCTTGTGTGGTGTAAAGAAGGCTGTAATACTACTGTGTGAGACTGGCGTGCGCAAATTCGCATATGCTAATTTTCGCATATGCGAATTTTCGCATGTGTTAATATTCACATATGTTAATTTTCGCATATGTTAATTTTCGCATACATGAATATTCGCATATGCGAAAATAAAATATAACGAATATGCGAATATTCGCGAATATATTACGAATATTCGTCCATATATTCGCGAATATTCGCGAATTCGAATATGGCCTATGCCGCTCAACACTAATAGTCAGCACTGTGATACCTTTTATCAGATTAAATGTTTAATTAATCAGCTCTGGTCTTTGATCTCTAAATATATGAGCTCACCTTTCTGAAGGCAGCTCTGGTGGAAACACGTTTAACTCAGGGTTAATTTGGTGACTTGCTGGGACTAGTAGTGGATACCCAGAGGTCTGGTGGCTTTAACCCTTGCACCATCACACTCTCTCTGAAGTCTTGGCTGGACCGATAGGGTGTGATCGTGACAGGGGCGTCTTCTCTGATCAGAGTCATTCACTTTTTTCTTTCTTCTCCATCTGTCCTTGGTCATCATGAAGATTTCTCCCCATTACAATTCTTCTTCACCGAATCTGCCGGACAAACATTTTAGGGTTTTCGATACAGCAAAATCCTCAACTCTATACAAACCCCCTATATGTATTACACTACTACATATAGTAAGAGATCCCCCTGTGCAGCTGTATAATATTAGGCCCCAACATTGTCCTTATAGATTAGTAGGCCCAAACATTGCCGCAATAGTTTTTTATGCTCCTCACATTACCCCATAGTATATTATGCCCCTCACATTGCCCTCCATTGTATATTATCCCCTCATATTTCCCCCAATTGTATATTATCCTTCTCATTTTGTCCCCATTGTATATTATCCCCTCTCATATTGCTCCCTTTCTATATTACCCCCTCATATTGCTGCCCTATCTATATTATCTCCCTCATATTGCCCCATCGTATATTATCCCCCTCATATTGTCCCCATCGTATATTATCCCCTCATAACATGAAAAAAATATCACTCACCTCTCCTTCGTTCCCCTGCAACTGCTGTCGCTCCTCTTCTCTCTGCTTCCTGTGCGAACAGCCTGTTGCTAAGCCGCTGCCACTCAGGAAGCATGGGCTGGAGTGACAGGATGAAGCTGCTGGTTCTTTCCTGTCACTCCAGCCGCCTGCGCATATTGAATGCTGTGTGCGTCTTAAAGGCGCACACAGTGCTGCCGGGCCGGAGCAGTGATGAAAGAAGCACCGTGTGAACTGCGCTTTTTCTTTTTAAAGTGGCGAGCGGGTAAAAGGGCGGGGGGGGGGTGATGGACCAGCCTGGCAGGGGGATAGATTTCTTCCAGGCGATCGAGCTGCACCCCCATATAGGGGCAGACACAGACAGCAGAGGGCCCCTGTGCAAAGAATGTGCCTGGGCCCCCACTTTCCCTCCCCTCCCCAAAAAAAAGTTCTATGCCATAAAATCGCACTGCAACTCACATTAATCTGCATTAGGTAGGCAGCAGTTCCCCCACATTAAGTAGCATAGTTTCCCCACATTAGGTAGCGTAGCATAGTTTCCCCACATTAGGTGGCATAGTTTCCCTACATTAGGTAGCATAGCATAGTTCCCCTACCTTATGTAGCATAGCATGGTTTCCCCACATTAGGTAGCATAGCAGGGTTTCCCCACATTCGGTAGCTTAGCATAGTTTCCCCACATTAAGTAGCATAGCACAGTTTCCCCACCTTATGTAGCATAGCATAGATTCCCCACATTAGGTAGCATAGCATAGTTTCCCCATATTAGGTAGCATAGCATTAATTCCCCACATTAGGTAGTGTAGCATAAATTCCCCACATTAGGTAGCATAGCATTAATTCCCCACATTAGGTAGTGTAGTATACATTTCCCACATTAGGTAGTGTAGCATAAATTCCCCACATTAGGTAGCGTAGCATAAATTCCCCACATTAGGTAGCGTAGCATAAATTCCCCACATTAGGTAGCATAGCATAGATTCCCCACATTAGGTGGTGTAGCATAAATTCCCCACATTAGGAAGCACCCCCCCCCCCAACCCACACACTCACTCTCATACGGCCTGCGCTACGTACATCTGCCTGTGAGGACTTCCTGGCAGAGGTGCGTGCTATAAGTGAAGTCATCGCATGCACTGAGCAGGACGTCGGTGTCCCAGCGCGGCGCTTGCGATGACATCACTCACTGCGCGCTACTCCTCCAGCAAGTCCCCACAGACAGATATAAGTACCATTTTAGTGACGGGGTAAGACTGGTTGCCCCTTCATATGTGCACCGGTTCCCCCGGTAGGGCCAGCCCAGCGTTTGAGGAGGCCCACCGCATTTTCAAAGGATTCTGACTAATTGACTGACTGTATGTAGTCAGTCAATCAGTCAGCGCAGTGTACAGTGGCAAGCCCCCACCGGTCAGTGAATGACAGACACAGTGTATGGGTTGTACCCTGCTGATGACGGCCTTGCCTAGGACTATTCACATATTTAATATTGTCACTTGTATAGACTTGCATTGAGGGCGTGGGGCGGGATATCACACGGGGGCGGAGTCATGATGTCACGATACTCCGGCCCCACATATATTCCCCACATTAGGTAGTGTAGCATAAATTCCCCACATTAGGAAGCACCCCCCCCCCCCCCAACACACACACACTCACTCACTCTTACACGGCCTGCACTACGTACATCTGCCTGTGAGGACTTACTGGCAGAGGTGCGCGCTATAAGTGAAGTCATCGCATGCACCGCGCAGAACGTCGGTGTCCCAGTGTGGCGCTTGCGATGACGTCACTCACTGCGCGCACCTCCGCCAGCAAGTCCCCACAGGCAGATGTAAGTATCCGTTTAGTGACGGGGCAAGACTGGTTGCCCCGTCATATGTGCACCGGGTCCCACGGTAGGGCCGGCCCAACATTTGAGGGGGACCCCCGCAATCATACATCTTATCCCCTATCCTTTGGATAGAGTATAAGTTGTATTAGGGCCAGAGTACCCCTTTAACATTGCTGTTATTGTTTGTGCACAGCTAAGTGTCCGACACTTTGTTATGGACATTCATACATGGCTGAATCAGCCCAAAGAATAACAGCTACACAAAACCAGCTGTAAGAATGTCCTTGTATCACCATCCCATTTCAGTGAATGGAATATTTTGTTAGTTAAAAAATGTGTGCATTAATATTTAATCATGACAAAATGTACCATGTAAAGATAAGATTCGTGGGTACATGACACATCAGGAGCAATGATTAAGATATCCTTGACTGTTACTAATTTCCGTCCTAGAAGATAAGGCTTACAGCTTGTCTGCTCTTCTTTCTCTCCAGAAGCAATCCAGGACTTCCTGTCCCTTTTAATGACCAGGCTTTGTGGTCTGCCTTTGCTTTTCTAACATGATACTGAGCCAAATCACAGTCCAACACAGGAAGTCCTGACGTCAACAGTCCAACATTTAACTTCAGAAGGAATGTAAAACTGTCCCACTTGGCTAGAAAACAAAATACCTACGCCTGTTCAAAAATGTGTAAAAGCTTCTTTTATTGTACATGTATGTATTATCGCCAATGATATGTGTGAACATCAGAAGGACCATAGGTTAACTTAATAACAGTATTTAGTTATTTGTAATGTTCACAGTTGAAGTATAGAATATGGCCATCATACACTTGTTTTAATATTTTTGTAGCAATACAACCCAGGTGAGAGGAAAGAATCGTGCACAACCTGTCCATTGGCTCAAAGGAACATCCACTTCAACTACAACTTCGCAGGTTTCCATTTCATTTTGCTTGATGCAAAGTAGCAGTCTATTACATTATTATACTGTACATAGCAAAAATATATATTTCAAAATTACATATACACGCACATATATATGTGTGAAGGCTAACGCAGTTAGCCTGTATTTGTGAGAAGGGGCGGGGTTTATCACTATAAGAACCCGTGGTGTCCCTAGCACAGTACGCCGCGGGTTCTTCACGTCCCACCCAACCCCCCCTCTTTTAAAATTCGGGGCAATACCCTGGACACTGGCTGTGAACAAGATGTTCCTTCCAGGCCTCTGCTTTCTCTCACTAATGGCTGGACCGTAGTGTGAGCTTCTCTGGCCCCGACCGTCTAAGCCTGTATCTAGAGATGAGCACATTTTTGAGAAATTCCATTTGTCCGATCCGCCGAATTTTCTGAAAAAATTTGGTTTGATCAAAATTAATTTGCTGCAGAGAGCCTCAATAGTAGGATAGGGGATAAGATGTCTTAGCGCCGGAGTACCCCTTTAAGTACATCATGCCATCCTGCCATCCTTATTATCCCAGACAGGATTAAAGGTAGCCCCTAATACACAAGCACATACCTTCTGTCCCCTCCATCTACAGTGTCTATTTTCACAGGCCATAAAGTATGTGCAGAACACTTTTTCAATGAGTCAGCTCAGACTACAACCAAAAACATTCAGGCCAGCTCAGTATTTCTCATATCCAACTGGAACTTGAACAAACTTTATTCATAAAGCAGAAAAGAAAGAAATCCATATCCATTCAGAATCGAAAGCTGCCCCATACATGGTAGGCTTTGGCTGTGTAATAAAGCTAAGGCCACTTTCACACTACGTGTGAGGCTCCGTTACAAACGGAAATTAAGGGCTCTTTTTTTCCCTTTGACCGCCCTTAACGTCCGTTATTGTAACGGAGCCTAACGGGAGTCATAATGGGCAAAGAGGATCCCATTCACTTGAATGGAATTCCTCTAACGTCCGAAGGCGGGAGAAAAAGACGGCACATGCACACAGTTTTCTCCCGCTATCTTCCTAACAGACGTTACCTACAGGGCACAAACAGTAGTGTGAAAGGAGCCATACACATGGCTGCAACAGCTAATATTGCAGCTAATGCTGATTGTGGATGTTTAACCACTTAGATCGCAATTGGGGCTCCCTGTAAGAGTCATCAGTTCTGCCATGTTAGTTCTCTGAGAACACTCTGCCACAACTGATCTATCCATTCTACCACACTAGATTTTTAAGTAAAAAAAAAAAGAAAAAAAAAAGAAGGCAAAGAAATTAAAAAAGCCTAATTTGGTTATTTGATATAAAAATAAAAAATAAGTTATGCCTCTTGGAAATCAGGAACAAACATTTTAGAGTCAACCTTACAATATCTAAAAGTTTTTACTTTTGGTACTTTTGTGGTGCTTTTAAGGTTTTGTAGACTTTACGGGTTTTTTATGGCAATTTTCCTATAGTTTTGAAAATGCCAGTAAGAAATGCATGTTTTAAATGTTACAAACATGCCACATAAAAAAGCTTGTAATAACTGCTATGAATTGCAACTTTGCATCGTGAGCTACAGCTTTGAGCTTCATGTTGTATAACAGGCTAGAGTGTTTGTGTGACATCCACCATCATTTTTATTTAAAAGGTTCCATGCTGGTCCATAAAAAGGTTTAATACTGGTTACTATGGATACTTGATTACAACGTCATTGTATGATTTCATAATCCCTTTAAAAGAGCTGAGAACCTGCTGCAGGCCCATTTTACATAACTGTTTCTGTGTACGTTCTACAGTTAGACCAGACAGTGAAAAACTAATTGGTTGTCTCCAACATTTGTAATGCAGGTACACAATATGCTCTATTCATTGACAGCTGAATTACATGATCAGGAAAACAGTACAATATTATATAAATATGTAAAACTACAGAACAGTCTCTAGATTTTAGTTTTTAGGACTCTATTATTATTTTTCATGTTACATTTTATCATTTTCAGTCACATTTGTTTGAAGAGTACATGTGACCTCCCCACATTTTTTATATCATGTGATAGCATAGGGTGCCCTTAGTCTGGAGGTGTTTACTTTATTAATATACTCCCCCGTACCAAGATTTTAGGGTTTTTCTGCCTCTCGTATAATTCAGGGAATCCTTCAGGGGGGCGTAAATTTCATAATAATACTGTGTGTGCTGTTACACTGAGGCGCATGCTTTGCATACAGGAGGCGAGCTGTAAATGGAGGGGGCTTGTAGGAGGCTCTGGCGGAAGAATCTTATTAAATGTATTCATAGACTAGAGAGGAACAAAGGAGAGGGTGCACAATACGTATCCATCAGTACGATCAACTTTGGTTTTCCAAGCAGAGATCCTGGGTCCAATTAACAATGATACCTGCGGGGTGCACGTACTAGATAAAGTATCCAATAATAACAACATAACAGGAATATGCATGCACTCACTGCTCAGAAGGTATCTAGGCATTCAGAATCACGGAGTCATGGATGCAGACACTGAGGAGAGCTCCTCAACGTCTGCATCCATGACCCCGTGATTCTGGACTTCTGGATGCCTAGATACCTTATGAGATGTATGTTGTCCCAAAAGATCCGGCAAGTGGGTGTAGGGGGTGATAGGAGTAACAGTACATGTATGACTCTTTGTATACTTACCTTGGTAGCCAACTTTGTACAACCTACACAGCTCTACTTTGACATCTCAGGGCCCTGTGTGCCTATAAAACTAACAGTGTGGTTTCTCAATGACCTCAGGGCAAGAGGGCAAGGCTGCATCCTTACGGCAACCATAATCCATATGACAGACCCCACCATGCTTATTTACTTTCCATGTGGTCTATTCTCTCACCTGTAATAGCTGCCACGTGGATTGTAAATAAGAATGGTAGGGTCTTTCATATGGATTATAATGGCTGCTGCCTGAGCTGTAATGATGTGCCCCTGCTATCATTGGGGTACAATTCGCCATCAGTATTACAGGCACACAACTGCAAGAATATTTTTTTGTTTCTTTTATTAAGACCAATAAGAAAACAGGCTGAGCCACTTTCTAGAAATGAATGACCCCATTGTGTTTTATCAGAAAAGAATCTTGAGCCAGGAGTCAAATCTATAGAACATATGCACAATTATGCATGAGAATCTTAAGAATGCATTATTTCCTATTTGATGTTTGTAGGAAAAAAAGGAAAAAAAAAACATACATAATGCTGTAATCTTATTTTGGCAAGTGTGCAAGAGGTTAGATTCTTTTTATAAAAAAAAAAAAAAAGAAAAATAGAAAAAAAAAGAAAAGCCTGACTGTACTGCTGTAGGTTACATTCCTTTATCATCATTATTAATTGTTTCCAGAAGTGCAAGTCAATATGTATGGATATGCTCAGTTTACACATCTGTCGTGACCAATAAATCATTTTCTTTGCTTTGTGTTTAACACATAAAGTTCATTTAGGGTCTGTGAAGTTTAACTGTAAGTCGGCAAATACAACCACAGCTTCTTGTTACTATATAGATGTAAAGATGACTTCCTCTACAACAAAAATAACACTTATTAACCCCTTAAGGATAAGTGCTGTAAATGAATGGCGCTACAGCAAATAACTTAGTGCACGGCGTCGTACATTTACAGTGTGGCTATGAATTGAGCGCAGGAACAAACAGTACATTACTTCTCATTTTAGCACCTTCCTCACTTTTATACAAAGATCTTATAAACATCTTTATTTCCACAAATGGTAATAATGCCCCACACTGTGAGTGCCCTACAAAAAGAAATATGGCCCATTACAAGCCAAACCCCTCCAACAAGCCACACACCTCATTGCCCCTTTTGTTTTGGCTCAAAGCTGAAAACCATTTTCGCCTGATACACCCACATCATAGGCCCTTCAACCACAATCTCTTCATCACAGCTCAGCCCCACCTTAACCCATGTCATGTCTGTATTGGCCTGTTCACACACAGCTATTGGTTTGGTTGTGTGTAAAAAGTTTTATGTTCCCTGGTACAGGAATAGTTAATAGCCTCTTGCTTGCTAGCCAATAGCTCCTAGGATGTGTCTATTTATAGTCAGCCCAGTCTAGCATCTGGGCTGGTGATTGACTTCATTATATCCTGACTTGCTAAGATGCTTGACATGCGGCATGGAGCTCTTGGTGAAACACTCTTTGTTTGAGCTTTTTATCTACTATATCTGTTTTAGCATGCACTTTGGATTTTCTAGTTTTTAGCCAATGTTATGTGACATGCTCTTAGTAGATTTTAAGCTGTGTGTGTTTTTATAGTTGTTTTTAGGATTTGTATGTTCTTTTTGCTATGTGTCTGTTATCACTGTTTTCTCTTGTATCCATTTACATGAAGTTCTGTGTTTTATATTTCTGTTTTCCTACTGAGTGAGCTTCTGACCACACTGTGGAGTGTGCGGCTGGCCAGTAGTCTATTTGGATTTATTATTAATGGCTACTTCATTAGTGCAGTTGAGTGTCCATCCCTGTTACCGCTCCATGGGGACTCCTTGTCTACTGGAGGTGTTCGGAGGGATTGCTATTCCTGTCTTGTGTTCAGTGTGAATAGTGTTCTATAATAATATCTTGTGTATTTAGGCATCCCTGTTACCTGTCCATGGGGACTCCGTGTCTACTGGAGGTTTTATGTGGGATTGCGATAATTCCTGTTTAGCGATAGATCCCGTTTACCTGTCTGTGGGGACTCAGAGGGTATTGTTATTCCTGTGTCTACCGGAGGTTTTTCTAGGGGATTAAGCTTATTTCTATTTTGTTCTGGAGTATGTTCAGATTTATCTGCTGATATAGTGTCCTCTGTACTAACTCTCTGATCTGTGTCCTCTGAACCTTATACTATATAGTTCTATGTTCCTGTTATGTTTCTGGTTTGTGACCGTCTATTTATTAGTATGTGTTTTTATTAGGCCCTGCACTTTAGTTCAGGGAGGGACCGGCGCCCAGTTGTCGATCCACTGTTTAGGGTGGATGGGCAAGTAGGCAGGGAGAACAGTTATAGGGTCAGTTTAGGAACTGTCCGGAGCAGGATAGGTTTGCTATGGAGATATGCTTGTACTCTGGACAGTTCCTAAAATGGACAGAGGTGTCAGCAGAGAGCACTGTGGTCAGACAGAAAGAAAATTCAAAGAGAAAAGAACTTCCTCTGGAACATACATCAGCAGCTGATAAGAACTGAAAGGATTAAGATTTTTAAACAGAAGTAATTTACAAATCTGTTTACCTTTCTGGTACCAGTTGATTTATAAAAAATGTTTTCATGGGGAGTACCCCTTTAAGCTGGAACATATCCTGTCTTGCTGGTCTGAAGTGTGTGGCGTCACTAACTGCGTTCCGCTGCATGGAAAGCAATGAACTTTACAGTTGGTCTTACATATGAACTGTTTGTGTTTATGATTGTTATATGTGTGTGTGTAATTAATGCATGTATTAAATAACAGTACAATATATGTTAGCAGTATAGCAGTACAATGAATGTGTGTGGTATAGTACTACTTTTTATGAAAAAAGCATAACTTTTTATGGGAGGGGGTGGATTTAGTTCACAACATGTGTAAATGGGGTGAGGGGGGACATTAGATTGAATCCTTGTCTCAGGTTAAAAAAAATCAGACTACAGGTTTCCTAACTAAATGATATCAGTGATATTTAATGTAGATTATGTGAATATCAGTTATTTCCTGAAAATGTTATCTTCACACTTTCCATTATTTGGAATCTTCAGGGAACAGATAAAAAGAAAAAATATCCCATGTGAAAATGTTTTTGATCTCAGCTCCGTCTTTGTGATTTCCATTTGGTAGCATTAAACAGGCCTTTTTTTTAGACAAAACAAAATAGTTCATTTACTATAACTTTACCCTAACCTGAAGTTAACTATATTATCCACATTGAGCGAAGCTGTTTCCCTACAATTACATTTAGACTGATTTTTTTTTATTGAGTATGAGTTTATAATAAGTGACTAATGATTTTTTATCTGTGGAGAAATGTTTATTTGTTTAAAAGTATCCAATTTTCCAATATACATTGGCCCTCATTTACTAAAGGATAACCGATGCTTTTTCTTGGTTATTGCGCCTAAAATTTGGTCGCATGCCGCTTGCGACCAAATCTGCGACTTAAATTTAGTGGGGGGACAACTATGCTCCTAATCTGGGGGACATCTATGATGCCTAATCTGGGGGACAAGTATGCTCCTAATCTGGGGGACAACTATGCTCCTAATCTGGGGGATATCTATGCTGCCTAATCTGGGGGACAACTAAGCTCCTAATATGGGGGAAACTGATGCTTCTGGCCTTGGGCCTATAATTTTTTAAAGTTTAGCAGTAGCTAAATACATGCTTAATGCAAATGTCAACATTGATCTTTAAATGTAAGGGGTTATGAAACCCTCTTGGGTACTGAAAATGACTGTTCTAGAATCATTCTGTGTCTTTCAGGAACTACTTGCCTCCCTGGTGCCTCAGGCCATGGGCCCATAATTTTTTGAAGTTTAGCAGTAGCTAAATACATGCTAAATGCAAATGTAAACATTGATCTTTAAATGTAAGGGGTTATGAAACCCTCTTGGGTACTGCGAATGACTTCTCCAGAATCATTCTGTGTCTTTCAGGAACTACTTGCCTCCCTGGCGCCTCAGGCCTTGGGCCTATAATTTTTTGAAGTTTAGCAGTAGCTAAATACATGTTTAATGCAAATTTCAACAATGATCGTTAAATTCTCAGCGCTCTGCCAGGGCCTTCTCCTACCCCGCCGGGGCCGATCCGAGGACCTCACTAAACCATCCAATTGTTAGTAGAGACATGCGGTGTGTACAAGGGGCAGGGACTTAATGAACCCTAGCTTATGACCCGCACTTAGTTGTGATTCTTTCCTGGCAAAAATGATCCCTATCGCCAACGGGAGCCAGGTGCAGAAGGGGCTTAATCATCATCAGGAGAAGAGAGTTTCAGGTTGCCCTTGAGTCAGTAAGGGGGTAGCCCGGTTGGCAGTCAGCGTGATGTGGCAGTAGTGGAAATTCAGGAGACAAACGTGCCCGGGGGAGACCACCTGCTTCGAGGCAGCTTACCTTTCAGAGAGGTAGTGGGTTACCCGCACCTGCCGGTGAAAGATAGAGACACGTTAATCCGTTCAGTGGAGCGCTAGTGCGACCCAGACATCTGAGGCCATAACACACCTGTTATTGCTCGATCTCGCAATTGATTGTGCAATGTAAGGGGTTATTAAAGCCTCTTGGGTACTGCTGAGGTCTACTCCTGACTGTTCCTGGTGCAATGTATGGGGTAATTAAACACTCTTGGGTAGTGTTATTTTTAAATTTACTGATAATTTTATCAGTAATAAAATTGAATTTTGCAGAATGCTAACCGTTACACAACGGAACGCTTGTTGCGTGTGATTTTTTCATGAAAAAAAAAATACGCAGAGGGATTAACTCTGCTTAATCATTTTTGGTGAAAACACTCCTTTGGTGATCTGATCTTTTGGAGACAGATGCGCTTACACACATATGTCATAATTTTTTTTTTTTTATTTCAAACATTGTGTGGTTTATTATTTTTGAGAAGAAAGTCTTTGGGTGGTCCACCGTCCTGCATTATAGAGTCATCTGAACTGTTGGATATGCGCTTGTTTTTACACAAAGGTATAATTTTTTTTTTTTAATTATACAATTTTGTAGATTTTGGGGGGAATTGTGAAGCCCTGTGTGTACTGGTGCATCAGCCAACTCCAGGCTGTGTCCTTGAGCCAATATATGGGTTACTGATGCCGCTGTGGTGGGGCCTGGGTCTGGTAATTTCAAATTTTCTCATAGGTAGCACCCGCTATCCAAAATCTTTTTCAAAAATTTCTAAAATTGTGGTGTTTTTTGGGGGGGATTGTGAAGCCCTGGTGTGTACTCGTGCATCAAGCAACTCCAGGCCGTGTCATTCAGGCAATATATGGGTTACTGATGCCGCTGTGTTGGGGCCTGCGTCTGGTAATTTCAAATTTTCTCATAGGTAGCACCCGCTATCCAAAATCTTTTTCAAAAATTTCTAAAATTGTGGTGTTTTTTGGGGGGGATTGTGAAGCCCTGGTGTGTACTCATGCATCAAGCAACTCCAGGCTGTGTCATTCAGGCAATATATGGGTTACTGATGCCGCTGTTGGGCCTGGGTCTGGGAATTTCTAATTTTCTCATACGTAGCACCCGCTATCCAAAATCTTTAAAAAAAAATTCAAAAATTGTGGTGTTTTGGGGGGGGTGGAATTGTGAAGCCCTGCTGTGTACTCGTGAATCAGCCAACTCCAGGCTGTGTCATTCAGGCAATATATGCTTTATTGATGTTGCTGTGGGGGCATTTTGGATTGGGTCCTTCGTACCCACACGATGGGGTCCGGGACACTCAAAGTTTGTTTTAATTTTCAAATAAAAAAATTATGGCGCTGCTGGGCCAGGGTCTGGTAATAGGTAGCACCCGCTATCCAAAATCTTTTCCAAAAACTTGTAAAATGATGGTGTTTTTTGGGGGGGATTGTGAAGCCATGGTATGTACTCGTGCTTCAGGCAACTCCAGGCTGTGTCATTCAGGGGCAATATATGGGTTACTGATGCCGCTGTTGGGCCTGGGTCTGGGAGTTTCAAATTTTCTCATAGGTAGCACCCGCTATCCAAAATCTTTGGTTTAAATTTCTTAATTCATCTTTTAAACTTAGGGATTGTGAAGGCCTAGTTCCTACTCATGCTGCTGGCAACTCCGGGCTGTGCCATTCATCCACTATATGGTGTCCTCATGCTGCCAACACCTCCATGCTGTGTCATTCAGCCACTATATGGTGTCCTCATGCTGCCAACACCTCCACACTGTGCCATTCAGCCACTATACGGTGTCCTCATGCTGCCAACACATCCACGCTGTGTCATTCAGCCACTATATGGTGTCGTTATGCTGCCAACACATCCACGATGTGTCATTCAGCCACTATATGGTGTCCTCATGCTTCAGCTTCATCCAAGCTGTGTCATTCAGCCACTATATGGTGTCCTCATGCTGCCAACACCTCCACGCTGTGCCATTCAGCCACTATATGGTGTCCTTATGGTGCCAACACCTCCACACTGTGCCATTCAGCCCGTATATGGTGTCCTCATGCTGCCAACACCTCCACGCTGTGCCATTCAGCCACTATATGGTCTCCTCATGCTGACAACCTGTCCATGCTGTGTCATTCAGCCACTATATGGTGTCCTCATGCTGCCAACACCTCCACGCTGTGCCATTCAGCCACTATATAGTCTCCTCATGCTGCCAACACCTCCACGCTGTGCCATTCAGTCACTATATGGTCTCCTGACACTGATGCCACCACCAGGCTCTGTCATTGTGCTGCTTTGCGGCAGTGATTCTAAAAGCGATGCCGGTAATCTGCATGTTATTCTGAATAACAGTATTATTTCACTAACCCAGCACACTCCATATGCGTTTTAGAACACAGCAAAGTGTTCTATACCCCTATAGAGGCTGTATGTAGGCTAGAAATAGCCTTTTTTAATATAGATTCGCCGCAAAAAAATTCGAAATGAAACAAACTTTTTGGGAAAATTCGGCGAATCGGCCGAATCGAACTTTTGAAAAGTTTGCTCATCTCTAATTGCAGGGGATCGGAACATGCCGCCCGCTCCCCTGCTTAATAACATCTGATCGGATCGGGTCTCAGAAGTGAGACCCTGTGCGATCAATCCCTCAGCCCCTCTACTACTACCCCCAACATGGAACAGACCCTGTTCCATGATGGGGGTAGTAGTTCAAGCACTAATGTAGTCAGAATTTGCAGAGACTTTTTTTCTGTCGCACAGAATACATTTTGTGCGACAGAAAAAACCCTGTGACAGAAAGAAAGGGAAATTGAGTGACAGATTAGTAAATAGCATCAGGAAAAAAGGAGTAAAGGACTTGCAAAAACACAAACCGATACTCCACTCTGTGCCAATGTGTGCCAGATAGTCATGGGTTTGTTTGATGTTGTTCAATAAAATCCTTTAATACCTGTTTTTTAATACAGTTCTCACTTAGTTCATTAAGTCAAAAAGTAGTTTTCATTTTTTTTTATGTAAGCGCAAATGTACAGAAGGAGAAGGTGAGATCCATCATATAAGATAGGGCCAAGGACTATTGGTAGTATTCAGAATATTGGGCAGACTACATAGGCCAAATGGTTATTATCTACCGTCACATAATATGTCTCTATTTTTTCTATCTGAGATTACAATAAGGTTTGCAATGTTTCACAAGGCAGTGTTTCTGAGAGAAGAATTTTTAAGTCTTTTCTTTTAAATGATTACAGTTGTTTCCATAGGATCTGTCAAATGAAGTTACTGAGTGTGTTGATTTTGTGTTTCCGTTTCGCCTGGAACCCTTGGTATTGCAAGGCTCTCATTGACTGACATGGGACCTTAAGCAAACATTCCAATCTTTCGTAAAGTATAAACACATAAGTCTTATGACTTCTGCTCCTAATTTCTCTCTATAAACAGAGGCCCTGGGGATCACTCCTCTGATAATAAAGAAAAAATACAATTTTGTCTTAAAAAAAGCACAAAATATAATCATATAAAATAAATGTACAATATATATTTCCTCTAGTTATGTATTTTCCCATAATCTAAACATTAAATCTCTCTCTCTCTCTCTCTCTCTCTCTCTCTCTCTCTCTCTCTCTCTCTCTCTCTCTATATATATATATATATATATATAAATATATATAACTCAATGAGGGGAATTTATCATTAGTGGTGGAAGCTTTTTCTTTTCTATATGTAGCGGAAAAAAATTGCGCAGTGAGTTATTTTGCGTCTTTTTTGTGAGCAAGTAGCAAGTAGTCTATTTTTTGTGTATTGTGGAATGCATTTTGCAGTGAATACTAATTCATCATGTGCATAAATTTTTTTTTTTGCGCAAATACATTTTTTTAAGCAAAAATACACCATCAAAAAATACACTTAGGTAAGTTTTCTACTGAGACAGCCAGGGGATACAGGAGCCGTCGTCCCTCAACACTGCTAAACTACAACTACTCTCATCATGGGACAGAGTCTGTCCCATGATGAAAGTAGTTGTAGTACCGTAGTGCTGAGGGACGGCACTTGCACATCCCCGGCTGCGGGACTAATTTGGGACAGTTAGGATTACTACTCCCATCATGGACAGACTCTGCCCATGATGGGAGTTATAGTCCAGGAGCTGAGGGGCAGATCGCACCGGGTCATTCTCCAGAGACCCGCTGCGATCCGCCTTTATTAAGTTAACAAGCCGGAGGTGCATGAAGCTAGACTGTGCTCCCGGCCAGCTCCAGGCTCCTGTATACAGCTCTCACAATGTATAATCCCTGCCGCTGGGAGCTCTGATTGGTGAAAAGCTATTCACAAATCAGAGCTCCCGTCTCCCGGCGGTGGGGATTAAGAAATGTGATGGCTATATACACGAGCCGTAGTACGGGAGCGTAGTGGAGCCGCATGTGCCGCCGGCTTGTACAGTTAATAAATGCGGATCGCAGCGGGTCTCTGGAGAATGACCTGCTGCGATCTGCCCTTCAGCCCCTGGACTATAACTCCCATCATGGACAGAGTCTGTCCATGATGGGAGTAGTAGTCCTAATTGTCCCAAAAAAGTCCCGCAGCCGAGGGATGTGCAAGTGCCATCTCGCAGCACTGCGGTTCTACAACTACTCCTCCAAATCCCCCGGCTGAAGGACTATTTTGGGACAATTAGGACTACTACTCCCATCATGGACAGACTATGTCCATGATGGGAGTTATGGTCCCGGGGCAGATCGCAGCAGGTCATTCTCCAGAGACCCGCTGCGATCCACATTTATTAACAGTGCAAGCCGGCAACACATGCAGCTCCACTGTGCTCCCTGCCGGCTCCAGGCTCCTGTATACAGCTGTCACATTTCATAATCCCCGCAGCCGAGAGACGGGGGCACTGATTGGTGAATAGATTTTCAGCAATCAGAGCTCCCATCTCCCAGCGGCGGGATTATGAATTGTGACAGTGTATACAGTATTCCCCGCCAAGAGCCGGCCGGAGTGGAGCCACTTGTGCCGCCCGCTTGTTAACTTAATGAATGCAGATCGCAGCGGGTCTCTGGAGAATGACCCGGTGCGATCTGCCCCTCAGCCCCTGGACTATAACTGGAGTCTGTCCATGATGGGAGTAATAGTACTAAATGTCCCAAAAGAGTCCCGCAGCCGGGGGATGTGCAAGTTACATCTCTCAACTACAGACTCTGTCCCATGATGGGAGTAGTAGCCCAAGGGCAGAGGGACAAATCAAAAGGGGGTATCCCTCCTTAAACCCCCTGCTCCGCCTCCTAGTGATGATGTCATTAGGGGGCGCGGAGCTACACAGTCCAGGCCTGATTCTGTTCTCATTATGCGTTTTGCATAATGGGAACAGAGCCTTTCTGCCAATGTGTTCCCAAACAGGGAGATGCCAGCTGTTGCTTAAGTACAGCCCCCCCATGATGGGAGTTGTAGTTTAGAACAATTGGAGGCTCCCTGTTTAGGAACACGCTGCATTATGTGAGCTCTCCCCAGGGGAGAGCGCAAATAATTTACTAACCGTTTTTTTATGTTTTTCTTTTCTTCTCATTTCAGATATGTGAATGCGAGGACTATGTCAGATTCAGTGGACTATAAAATGGTTAAAGAGGGCTGTGGGGGAGTGTTTTTTTTTTTTTTATAAAAATTTTTTTCAATGTGTCGTGTTTTTTTTCAATTGAATTTAAAGGCTTAGTAGCGGAAGTCGTCTTGTAGACGGAATCCATTACTAAGCCAGGGCTTAGCATTAGCCCTAAAACTGCTAGCGCTAACCCCCAATTATTACCCTATTACCCACCACCACAGGGGTGCAGGGAAGAGCCGGGACCAAAAGGCGCGGTGTGTCAAATATGGCACTCCTGGGCCTAGGTGGTAACAGGCAGGCGTTATTTAGGTTGGGGAGGGCCAGTAACAATGGTCCTCACCTACCCTGGTAATGTCAGGCTGTTGCTGCTTTCTTGGTATCTGGCTGATACTTAAAATAGGGGGAACCCTATGCGTTTTATTTTCTAACCCGTAAAGGCATCATAGTGGGTCAGGAACGGCTGGGACCCGTGGCACTGATCATGGGGCCGCATGCTATTAACCTTTTAGACGCGGCATTCAAAGTTGATTGCCACGTCTAAAGTGAAAAGTAAACTATCCCCGGCTGGCTGAGTCGGCTGTTCGGGACCGCCACGGTGAAATCGCAGTGTCCCGAACAGCTTGCAGGACATCAGGAGGATCCCTACCTGTCTTCTGTGTGTCCTGTCGCTAAAGTTGGATGTGAAAATTATACATTTTTTTTTTTTCACTAAAATGCTGGTGTTACCCCAACTTTTTCATTTTCACAAGGGGTAATAGGAGAAAAAGCCCCCCAAAATTTGTAACACCATTTCTTCTGAGTATGAAAATACCCCATATGTGGATGTTAAGTGCTCTGTGGGCGCACTACAGGGCTCAGAAGAGAAGGAGCGCCATTGGGCTTTTGGAGAGAGAATTTGGTTGGAATAGAAGTTGGGGGCCATGTGCATTTACAAAGCTCCCTATGCTTCCTGAACAGAGGACCCCCCCCCCATGTGTGACCCTATTTTGGAAACTGCACCCCTCACAGAATGTAATAAGGGGTGCAGTGAGCATTTAACCCCTTAAAGGGGTACTCCGGTGGTAAATTTTTTTGACTATATGGCATCTTCTTTGTAAGTTTAGTTTTTTTGCAATATACATGTGTTATATGTTTTGGCAGCATGTGTGTGTTTTTCTTACCTGTTTGTTGGGCAGGAAGTTCTGTAGTTCAGAGGGTTTTCTTTTACTGTTGTCTACAGTTCTGAGTCTGTTGTGGACAAGATGTCACAGCTTTTTTTTTTCTCTCTGTCTGCATGAGAAAAATAAGCCATGCCCCCTCATCTCATCCAGCTGAGAACACAGCTCCTCCCCTTCCCTTCCCCCTGCTCTGTATTCTAAGGATGCACGTCTGCACAGGAGAAGGACCTCACAGAGAAGATAAGTGTTATCTGAAGGGGAGGATGAGAAGGTGCACGGGCTGGGGATGTATGGACTGCAGGGGAATAAATCTCAGACTGGGAATGATCTCCATATGTGAAGGGGGAGGGGGGATTCCTGAATGACACATGCTGGGAGTTGTAGTCCCTGTTATGTGTGTGTATTCTAGTGTTTACAAACCAGTGTGTCTCCAGCTATTGCCAAACTACAACTCCCAGCATGCCCTGACAGACTTTGGGCATGCTGGGAGTTGTAGATTTGCAACAGCTGGAGGCACACTGGTTGGGAAACACTGTTCTAGCCTATTCAACATACACATCATGTTACACCAGTGTTTCCCAACCAGTGTGCCTCCAGCTGTTGCAAAACTACAACTCCTAGCATGCCCAAAGGCTGTCAGGGCATGCTGGGAGTTGTAGTTTTGCAACACCTGGAGGCACCCTGGTTGGGAAACAATGGTGTATGCTAGGGATGCACCGATATATCATACATATCGGCCAAAAATAGCTATTTCGGGGAAATGCTGAAACAACAAAAAATGTGCCGATAATGATCCACCTCCCCTGCCCTCCCACAGCACAAGTTGCAAACACTGCCAGTGGCAGAGGCGTAGCGTGGGGGGTGCAGGGGGGGCCGGGTGCAACATCTGGGGGGGCGCACTCTCCGGGATAGGAATACTTCTTTTTATGTGCCCGGGCCGGCTCCCGTGTGTGGCTGCAGGAGGGGGCCGGCCAGAGCATATAAAACCTAATACTGTATAATAAAAACCAGCGGGCCTCCAGCTGTTGTGAAACTACAACTCCCAGCATGCCCGGACCGGCAAAGTCTGTCCAGGCATGCTGGGAGTTGTAGTTTCACAACAGCTGGAGGCCCCCTGGTTTTTAGTATACAGTATTAGTTTTTATATGCTCTGGTCGGCCCCGCCTGCAGCCACACACGGGAGCTGGCCCGGGCACATAAAAAGAAGTATTCCTATCCCGGACATCCCTGTGTCCCAAAAAATCTTTTCGGGACATAAGGATGTCCGCCGGTCACTCACCATTCCCCGGCGCCCTCCTGCGATCCTCCTTCGGTCCCTCGCTTCTCAGCCTCTATGGTCATACGCATGGGACGTCACTGACGTCCCATGCGTACAACCATAGAGACGCAGGAGGACCGCAGGATCGTCGCAGGAGAACGCGCGCTGGCCGGGGCCTGGTAAGTGACCGGCGGCGCGTCATCTTCTTGAGTGTTCCGGTCACCGCTCCTCCGGTCCCGGCACCTACTGCTATGGTCCATAGGCCATAGCAGTAGATGTGACCCCGGGCCGGAGGAGCGGTGACTGGATCACTGTGGGGGCAGCAGTACAGACATACAGCCTCCAGCCATACACTGTAAATGGCTGTAAGCTGTATGTCTGTGGGGTGGGGTGGGGGGGGAAGCTGCCTACTATTGTGGGGGGACTGCCTACAAATGTGGGGGGAGCTGCCTAATATTGTTGGGGGGGAGCTGCCTAATATTGTGGGGGTGAGCTGCCTACAAATGTGGGGGGAGCTGCCTAATATTGTTGGGGGGAGCTGCCTAATATTGTGGGGGAACTGCCTACTATTGTGGGGGGGGAGCTGCCTACAAATGTGGGGGGAGCTGCCTAATATTGTTGGGGGGAGCTGCCTAATATTGTGGGAGAACTGCCTACTATTGTGGGGGAACTGCTGACCAAATGTGGGGGGGAGCTGCCTAATATTGTTGGGGGGAGCTGCCTAATATTGTAGGGGAACTGCCTACTATTGTGGGGAACCTGCCTACTATTGTGGGGGAACTGCTGACCTAATTGGGGGGGGGGAGCTGCCTACAAATGTGGGGGGAGCTGCCTAATATTGTTGGGGGGAGCTGCCTACTATTGTGGGGGAACTGCCTACTATTGTGGGGAACCTGCCTACTATTGTGGGGGAACTGCTGACCTAATGTGGGGGGGAGCTGCCTACTATTTTGGGGGAACTGCCTACTATTGTGGGGAACCTGCCTACTATTGTGGGGGAAATGCTGACCTAATGTGGGGGAGCTGCCTACTATTGTGGGGGAACTGCCTACTATTGTGGGGGAGCTGCCTACTATTGTTGGGGAGCTGCCTATTAATGTGGGGGAGCTGCTTATTAATGTGGGGGAGCTGCCTACTATTGTGGGGGAGCTGCCTATTAATGTGGGGGAACTCCCGACCTAATGTGGGGGAGCTGGCAATCTAATGTGGGGGAATCTAATCTAATGAGCGGAGCGCTGCATTTTACCAGAAGACGGGGAGAAGTCATTTTCGGTTTCGGTATCGGTTTCGGACGGACATTTTTTTTTATTTCGGTTTCGTTTCGGTTCTGAAATTTCCATTTCTGTGCACCTCTAGTGTATGCCCTACAGAGGTGTGGTGAACTACAACCCCCAGGAGACTACAGAGGCAGCATGCACAGACTGAAGACTCCTGAATGACACATGCTGGGAGTTGTAGTCCCTTTTGTGTGTGTATGACAGTGTATCCCAACCAAGGCTGATTATATTAGTGTGCTGTGTTTAAGGGGGCCCAACCCTGGAAAATAGTAGGATGGGTAAAGGGCGGAACAAACAAAAAAAAAAAAAGGAGCCGCACCAAACAAGCAAGGCATGTGGCATGCTGGGATTTGTAGTTTTAAGCACAGCAAGAAACAGGAAATAGAAGCAGAGGTAGGAAAACAAAGTGGGGGATAAAAAGACAACAAAGAACGGAAATAGAGTAGGCTAAACAACAAGAATAGAAATTAAACAAAACATATAGGGTAAGTCAAAAACTGAAAAACTCATTGACCACCGGAGTACCCCTTTAAAGGGGTTCTCCGGTGCTTAGACATCTTATCCCCTATCTAAAGGATAGGGGATAAGATGCCTGATTGTGGGAGTCCCGCCGCTGGGGAACCCCGTGATCTTGCACGTGGCACCCCATTTGTAATCATGTAATTTTTTGGAATAAAATGTAATAAAAAAGCAGCTATTTTGGACTTTTCTTTTTACATTTACTCCGTTCACCGTACGGTATCATTAACATTTTATTTTAATAGTTTGGACATATACACATGCGGTGATACCAAATATGTATATTTTTTTCCACTTTTTGGGGGTAAAATAGGGAAAATGGGACAATTTACGTTTTTATTGGGGAGGGGGTTTTTCAAATTTTGTAAACTTTTTTAAAAACTTTTTATACTTTTATTTTTACACTTTAATAGTCATAGTGGACTAATTATAGCAATCATTCGATTGCTAATACTGTTCAGTGCTATGCATAGGACATAGCACTGATCAGTGTTATCGGCTATCTTCTGCTCTGGTCTGCTCGATCGCAGACCAGAGCAGAAGACCCGTGGAAGGCAGCGGAGGCAGGTGAGGGAACCTCCTCTGCAATGCCTCCACTGCCACCTCCTAACTTCCCCACCACGCCACTGGTCCAGCCGCAATCACTGGTCCCCAATCGCAATCGTCGTTCCCCCCGCATTCTGGCCCCCACCACCATCTTCCAGGGGCGTGCAGAGCGGGATTTCAACTTAAACCCCCTTGCCCTGCGATTTGCCGGACAGTCCTGACCGGACAATCGCAGAGGATAGGAGGAGGTGGCACCCCTGCCACCTCCCTCCCATCCTTCAGGATGGTTGGAGCTGTCTCTGACAGCCCTGATCATCCCTATTTTCCGGGCGATTGGGTCACCAGAGACCCGATCAGCCCGAAAAAGATGTGATTCGCTGGTCATGGCAATCGCCAGCAAGGGGGGGGGGGGTCTCAGGATCCCCCTAGATGATATTCCGGGATGGCTACTGATAGATATCAGCAGCCATCCCATTCAGATCACCGCCCCGTGCGTGGGGGTGAATGGAAATGTCCAGGGCGTACCTGTCCTTAAGTACCTGGATGTCAGGGTGTACCTGTACACTCTGTGTCCTTAAGGGGTTAACATAACAACCTGATTTAAAAGATTGGTAATTTTCTTAGACACATTCCCTCTTACATCTATTGTTGGTAAGATATTTGAGGATTTTTAAGAGACTGTATCTGAAGTATCTCAGTGAAAATTACCTTCTAAGACCAGAAGGTAAGTGACTAGTGCCAGGCATCTACTGTCAAGGTTAAGGCTGGGTTCACATATGTCTGGCATCCGGCACAGGTGAACTCAGCCTAGATATCGACGCAACTGATGCCACAACTGATGACAAGTTGTCATCAGTTTTATGGCATCTGGTGTCCATTGTTTCAAGCTGCATTTCCCTGTCCGGTGCCCTTCGGCGTGTCCAACCATCTGGCGTCAAAATTGAGATGCTGGATGATTGTGGACTGTCCCATTCAAGTGAATGGGATCAAATCTAGCATCAGTTTCCCTCCATTTACCTCTCAGATGCCGTGATCAATACAGATAATCCGTAATGGCAGCCAGAGGTCCCCTCACCTGCCTCCGGCCATCTCCCGGCGTCTTCTGAGACCGAGCAGACCAGAGCAGAAGATAGCCGACAATACTGATCAGTGCTACAGTGCTATGCCCTATGCATAGCACTGAACAGTATGAGCAATCAACTAATTGCTATTGATAGTCCCCTATGGAGACATAAAAAGTGTAAAAATAAGTTGAAAAATGTAAAAATAAAAAGTAGAATAAAAGTGAAAAAATCCTCTCCCCCAATAATACGAAAATGTTCTCTTTTTCCCATTTTACCCTCAAAAAGCGTATTTTCTTCCGAACTATCAAAATATAATGTTAATGACCCTGTACGGTGAATGACGTAAACGTAATTTTTTTTTTTTTTAAAGTCCAAAAATGCAGCTTCTTGTCATATTTTATTCAAATTTTTTTTATAAAAATTACCTAAAAGTTTTATATATGCAAATGTGGTATCAATATACAGTACAGATGACGGCACAAAAAGGAGCCCTCATACCACCCCATATATGGAAAAATGAAAAAGTTATAGGTGGTCAAAATAGGGCAATTTTATATTACTGATTTTGTACAAAAAGTTTTAGATTTTTTTTTTAAGAGGTACAAAAATAGAAAAGTATCTAGCCATGAGTATCATTTTAATTGCATTGACCCACAGAATAAAGAAAACGTAAAGTGTACAGTGTGAAAACGAAACCCTACAAAGTGTGCAAAATTGTGGTTTTCATTTCAATTTCCTCCCTAAAAAAATTATTATTTATGTTCGCCATATATTTTTTTGGGTAAAATGAGAGGTATAAACACAAAGCCCAATTTATCATGCAAAAAACAAGCCCTTATATGGGTCTGTAGATGGAAATATAAGAGTTATGGATTTTAGAAGGCGAGGAGAAGAAAATGAAAACGCTAAAATAAAATTGGCCTGGTCCTAAAGGTCAAAATGGGCTTGGTCCTTAAGGGGATATGGGACAGTAGGCATCAACCTCATAAGAATTTTTTTGCCTTCCTCCAGATCCTCCTGTTTCTAATCTTATCAACTATGTAATACGTAACTACATAGCTCAGATATGAAAAATGAGTCTGTGTCCAAATGGTCAAAAACAGCTCCATCCTTAAGAAGTTAACGCACACCTGTTAAAAATGTACTGAGAAACCTTAATGAACGTTACCTATCTAAAGGTGCATGATCTTAAATAGTGCTGCACTACAATACCATTGCAGTTACTGTACAGTAGAGGAACATTCCTCAATAGTATCTCAGACAGGATATTCAGTTCAAAGGTGCAAAATTTGAATTTAATTAGCATTATTTTGAGTAAAATTTTTCAACAACAAAATGATTCACAGATGGTAAATATATTTTCTAAGAATTTAACTGATTTCTTTATAAATAGGACTGCCATATGGTTTAAAACTTAAAAGGATGAAATAGTCTGTTTTTAACACATTCTTATATTTCAATCTATACCCTACTCTGAATGGCTTAGCAAGGCTATGTATAATAATCTACTTACTTGAATAACCATCATGTAATACTGCCATAATCTCCTAGAGGAACGAAGAAAACGGAGCACTCACCTCAAATCTTGTAGCAAACAGAATTCTTTATTGGACATTTGGAGAACAAGTACATCGGGGGAGGCAGAACAGATTGTGGGGGGATTCACAAACAGTAGGCATATTTTTGGCATATAATGCTGATTTTTCTTGTGTATGTGCACCATATAGGTTCCACATGAGTTATGTAGAACATGCACTCTAGGCACAGAGCTTTGAAAATGTAAAAATATTTGTGCAAACCTCATGGCAAGGGGAGGAGGGAAGGTTCATCATGCTCTTGAAGAAACACCCCCAGCTTCCAAAACAACTGTCAGAAGATTGAGCAAGGTAAAATATAGACCAAAAGGTATTTTACATATAAAACATGCACATTATTGTGCATACAGGTCTTAGGGCACATTATTACACTGACTTTTTTTTAAAATGTTCTTACTAATGAAAGTTATGCTTTAAGACTGTAAATAAATAACAAATGTACAGTAAAAGTCTCATCTAGTCTACATTCGTATGTTATGTCTAGATTCAGTACTGCTATGAATTGTTGTACAAAATGTATTAAATAGTTCAGCTCCAACAATTGTGGATGAAGAAAACAATTACCAACAATTGTTTATTGTAATAATATATTTTAATGCAGAATGTTTATAAAAATTACCTGCATTGTATTGCAACTTGTTATGATTTTCAAAATTGTTGTGAAAATCTGGAGACAATATTAACTCTTTGAACATACTCTATCCATTCATGATGTACAAATGATGTCCGTCTATCCATGAAAAATATAGGCATAAAATGGGGGGGTAATGGACATATTTTTTATGTAATATTGTGTTCAACAAAAATTCTATGGAAAAGCAGTCGTCAGTGCACACACTGGCCAAGATTTACTATAGCAAATCCGCCAGAATTTTTGTGCAGACTTAGCAAAACTTGCACCAAAAGCTGTCTTAAAGGATTTCCAATTTATTTAAGATTGCATTTGAAACCCTTTTTTTGGCCCAATTTTCAAACTCTCCCCCCAAAGGGTGCATGTCTTTGTTAGAATGTGGGGCATTACTTCACAGAAAAGGGGCGTGGCTTGTTAATCTGACAGATTTAAAGTCTGTCCATCTAAATTTGCAATGTCTATCACAGATAGATTGGTAAATCTGGGCCATTGCTTAACCCCTTAAGGACTGAGGGATTTTCAATTTTTGCCCTTTCGTTTTTTCCTCCTTACCTTTATAATTCTTTCACTTTTGCACCCAAAAATCCATATAATGGCTTATTTTTTGCGCCACCAATTCTATTCAAAAATTGAAAAAAAAACACAATTTTTTAACTTTTGGGTGCTTCCGTTTCTACGCAGTGCATTTTTCGGTAAAAATGACACCTTAAGTTTATTCTGTAGGTCCATACAGTTAAAATGATATCCTACTTATATAAGTTTGATTTTGTCGTTCTTCTGGAAAAAAAATCATAACTACATGCAGGAAAATTTATATGTTTAAAATTGTCATCTTCTGACCCCTATAACTTTTTATTTTCCACGTACGGGGTGGTATGAGGGCTCATTTTTTGCGATGTGATCTGAAGTTTTTAGCGGTACCATTTTTGTATTGATTGGACTTTTTGATCAATTTTTATTCATTTTTCCATGATATAAAAAGTGACGAAAAATACACCATTTTGGACTTTGGAATTTTTTTTGCCAATGACCGTGCGGTTTAATCACCACATATGTTAATTTTAATTTACACAGTTTTTTTTTTAAATGGGAAAAGGTGGGTGTTTCAAACTTTTATTAAGGAAGGGGTTAAATAATCTTTATTAACTTTTTTTTTTCACTTTTTTTTTGCAGTGTTATAGCCCCCTCTAGTGGCTATAATACTGCACTAACTGATCTTTTACATTGATCAATGGTGTCTCATAGGATACCATTGATCGATGATTCTGCCTCTTGACTGCTCATGCCTGGATCTCAGGCACTGAGCAGTCATTCGGCGATCGGTGACGCAGGAGGAAGGTAAGGACCCTCCTTGTGTCTGTCAGCTGTTCAGGACAAAATCGTGGCGGTCCCAAACAGCCCCCTGAACTAGCCGGGAGCAGTTTACTTTCACTTGAGAGACGGCGATCAACTTAGAATTTGGGTTAATTAGGTTAATATTGCGCGGCCCTGCAATCAGTGGCCCCGCGTCATAGAAAGGGAGCGGACTCAGGGCGAACAGGTACGCCCTGCATCCTTAAGGGGTTAAAAAACATGGCAAGAAGTTCAATATTAGAATTGAAGTTGTTTTTGTAAACAATGTGGGCACTGACGGACATTTTCTCATAGACTTTCATAGAGCACATTATTATATAAAAAATAAAGACTCCCCCCCCCCCCTATGTTACACAGTATTTGTCATGTAATATTACAATGTGCGAACCCAGCCTAAGGCATAAAAATGTCAATCTATTTTCCTGTATCCATCTAGCACAAAGGGTCAGCCAAAATTGAAGCTGTGCACAGTTAATATGGGTGGGGAGAGATAGTATTTCAAAACTTATGGTCACTAATGTACTTTGTAAAAAATCAGTCTATAAAATAATAAAAACTTTGGCTGAACTATTGTTTGGCAAATATCATTTATTGCTGTAGTGGAACATTATGGTTGATAAAAAAAGATACTTTTCTTTTGTCTGTGTAATGTAAAGTTTGCAAAATAAAAGCAAAGGCTGATAAGAAAATGGAGGGCATACTGACATTGAAGGATTTACTTTGTTTCTGGCCTCAGGTCAAAAGCAGTCCTATAACATGGAAACATAACATTTGTTAAACAGTGTAAGCTACATGGACTCCTTTATTTATTCCTCTGAATAGTTGTATGCACCCCACCCATACTTTGCCTTCATTTTAAGTGCATTATAGAAAACTGTTTAATATAAGTAGATTATTTATAATGAGCTGCTGTCAAAGTTCCCAAAGTTCTGATCTGCCAATATACAGAATTTAACTAATAATTGATATGGCATAAAAACCAAAGGAATCTCTATCACTAAAACATCATTAAATTACAAAGTAAAAAAAAAGAGGTAATAAACATGTTCTGCTATCTTCACTGTAATATTCAAATGTCACTTTCTTTAGAATCATATTAGTTCAATGAAAGATCTTAGCACCTTTTAAAAATGTATTCTTTCAAGACTAAATCACTCTGTCCGTAATAACTAAAACTAAGGTTCTTTACTTAGTAACAGTCAAACATTTTCTTTATCTATATTTGCTTCTTTACTGGGAAGTAGTATGAAAAGTTCCTTCAAGACAGGGATCATGCCTATAGATATTTATTTTTATATATATATATATATATATATATATATATACAGCATATATTAATGCCTATAGCACCGTCAACTACAACTACACTTTAAATAGCAATATATTAAGGTCACATATTGTAACAATTTCAAAAGACAGAGGAAGTTGGAATTGTATTTAGCAGCTTTTCAGGCGAGTGTATACGTATTTTTCACCCTATAGGACGCACCGTCGTATAAGACGCACCCAATTTATAGGAGCCAAATCTAAAAAACTAAAGATTCTGAACCCAACAGTGGTCTTCAACCTGCGGACCTCCAGATGTTGCAAAACTGCAACTCCCAGCATGCCCAGACAGCCAACATCTGGAGGTCCGCATGTTGAAGACCACTGGTATAGGAGGTAGGACTCACGTGTCCCTGGCGCTCCGGACCCGTCACCGCTCGTCACCGCTGCCCTGGATGTCATTCCATTGCTGTTACCGCGTCCCCGTGGTGTCCCCGACGCTCCGGACTTCTTCTTCCCAGGGATCCACGCTCTCCGTCATCACGCCGCTACGCACGCCGCTCCTATTGGATGACGGCATGCGCGACGTGATGACGTCGAAGGAGAGCGCAGGAGATCCCGGCATGGAGAAGAAATCAAGGAGTCCTGTAAGCTGTTCGGGACGTCGCGATGTCACCGCGGCGGTCCCGAACAGCCCGACTGAGCAGCCGGGTTAGTGTTATTTTCGCTTCAGATGCGGCGGTCAGCTTTGATCGCCGCGTCTGAAGGGTTAATACAGGGCATCACCGCGATCGGTGATGTCCTGTATTAGCGGCGGGCCCCGGCCATTGATGGCCGCAGGTATTCGCCGTATAAGACGCACCAACTTTTCCCCCCCAGTTTTGGGGGAGAAAAAGTGCGTCTTATACGGCGAAAAATGCGGTACTTATTGAAAGAGTGTTAATAGTGTGAATAGTATAAAGTTGATATTTTAAAGGGGCATTATCATGATGGGGGCATACCCCCCAACCAAAGTATTTTCTTTTAGACTGTTGTGATGATTGCCAGTGGTGTTAGTGCGTTGCAGAGTACTGTTTCCACTATAATAATTAAATATACCAATTGAAAAATAAGAAGAAAGAGCTAAACATGTTTTAACCATTTAAAACTACAGCTCCCAGTATAACCTAAGCAGTGGTAAGGTTATGCTGGGAGTTGTTGTTTTATCCATCATTACTGCAGAACTTACAAGTGACTCCAGCTGTGATGGGACATACTGAGTAGAATAGAGAATGATATCAGTGATGTCTTCTCTATAGTCTTTCCTTATCTAATTCAGCTAGTACATACCACCGTGAGTTTTTCAAGCTAAATTTTCACTCTGCAGAACTTAACACCAAGATGGTGCTCCTCACTTCATCAATATGAAAACAATAATTATTATAACACTGCCACACACTGTATCCTCTGAATATAATACTACCTCACGCTGCGCTCTCTAAATATAATATTACCCCACAATGTGCCCTCTGAATATAATACTACCAAAGACAGCACCCTCTGAATATAATACTAACACACACTGCGCCCTCTAAATATTACTACCACACACTGTGTCCTCTGAATATAACCTTGCCAAATAGTGCTCCCTCTGAATACAATACTGCAACATACTGAAACCCTTACAAACCGTACCACCCCAGAAATTCCTTAAAAACATACACCATGGCTCTGAAATGTAAAAGTAACAGTGTGCCCCATAAATAAAGTACACACTTTATAATTATACACTCCATATTATATACTGTGCCTACATATTATATCTCCATATTATATACTGTGGCTCACTGCCCCAGGCTTCATTTTATATACTGTGCCTCACCGCCTTAGGGTTTATGCCCGCACTCACCCGCCATTTTATATACAATGCTTCATGACCGCATGCCCCCTCCCATTTTATATACTGTGCCTCAGGTCAGCATTCTCCCCATTACTGTGTCTACTGCTTTGTGTCAGCATCTTAAACATCCCCCACCATTACTGTGTCTCATGTCACCATGATACCCCAAACCTCCACATTACTGTGCCCTACGTTTCCACAACCTCCACATTACTATTCGTCATGCCTCCCCAAGCCCCCACATTACTGTGCCTCATGCCTCCCTAAGCCCCCCACATTACTGTGCCTCCAGCCTCCCCAAGCCCCCACATTACTGTGCATCATGCCTCCCGAAGCCCCCCACATTACTGTGCCTCATGCCTCCCTAAGCCCCCCACATTACTGTGCCTCCAGCCTCCCCAAGCCCCCACATTACTGTGCATCATGCCTCCCCAAGCCCCCCACATTACTGTGCCTCATGCCTCCCCAAGTCCCACACATTACTGTGGCTCATGCCTCCCCAAGTCTCCCACATTACTGTGCCTCATGCCTCCCCAAGTCCCCACATTACTGTGCCTCATGCCTCCCAAGTCCCCACATTACTGTGCCTCATGCCTCCCCAAGCCCCCACATTACTGTGCCTCATGCCTCCCCAAGCCCCCACATAACTGTGCCTCATGCCTCCCCAAGCCCTCACATTACTGTGCCTCATGCCTCTACATGCACTGTACACACAGCTCTCTACATGCACTGTACACACAGCTCTCTACATGCACTGTACACACAGCTCTCTACATGCACTGTACACACAGCTCTCTACATGCACTGCACACACAGCTCTCTACAAGCACTGCACACACAGCTCTCTACATGCACTGTACACACAGCTCTCTACATGCACTGTACACACAGCTCTCTACATGCACTGTACACACAGCTCTCTACATGCACTGTACACACAGCTCTCTACATGCACTGTACACACAGCTCTCTACATGCACTGTACACACAGCTCTCTACAAGATGTCACATAGGGGGAGATTTATAAAACCTGTCCAGAGGAAAAGTTGCCCAGTTTCCCATAGCAACCAATCAAATTGCTTTTTTCATATTTAACAAGGCCTTGGCAAAATGTAAGAAGCGATCTGATTGGTTACTATGGGCAACTGGGCAAATTTTCCTTTGCACAGGTTTTGATAAATCTCCCCCACTGCAGGTGTTGCAGTAGTCTAATTTGAATTTTATAAGTGTTCATGTCAGCATTTTATGGAATGATAGAACATTAAATCGTGTTTAGAGTAACAGTTGTCTCTAGTGACTCCCTTATCGAATAGTGTTGGCTTTCCCCCAGTAGACTGCCCATACTTCCTTTGCCCCTTACTCCTCTCCTTTGGCCCTCATCACTATCCTGCCTTTCCTGCCTATTTCCTTTTTCAATCTCGTCTTTCTAATTTGTTAGTTCATCCCTTTCTTATTTGACTTGTATTTTGTACTACATTTTTTATGCGTTTACCAAGCTAAAGAGTTCCCATTTCTCTCTATATTTTAATTGTAATTGACATACCCGGATACACTCTTTATAGCTTAGTTTCTTGTTATGTATTTTAGACATACTAAACATTTAAAGAACTAATTTCCTTTATTAGCTTGTACTGATAATTTAGAGTTCACCGATACTGCTTTTTATTAGGAATATATTAGTTAATTAGAAATGTTAAATAGACTTTAGGAAAAGGTTTATTCTGTTCAAAGGGGAATATGCCTTCAATGACTGTTGGCTGGATTTGTTGGCAGTCCGATAGTATTGTTTAGTTTTACTGTGTTCTGCCCCTCCAGGAACAAATCAAAATGATGTGTTATGGCTAAGCTTCCTGTTCTCCTGGACTTGTGCCATGCATCCTGACAGCTAACTCAGTAATCCCTTTTCTTAGAAAGTGCCTGTTAGCCCGTCTGTCAAGTTTGTGAACTCTTATAGTCCCCTAGAGTAGTTACAGGAAAAAATCTCTCAGACTGCCTGCTCCTGGCCAATGCCCGCACAATAGCAGGCATGTAAACCGTCGGCTTTTCTGGTTGCTTCAAAGACAGAAGATATCAAGGGCAGGTTATGCCATAATCAAGTCATCAAAGTAATGTATTAAAAGTATCCACTAAACCACAGACATTATTAAATCCACTAAGAAGGAAAGGGCATCAGAACAAGCCTTACAACCTTTTAGTAGCTTCCACAAGATGAAGTATTATGCTGAGCCAAAACTCCAGTCTTATTTTCCATTCCAGTCTCTTGACAAATCCCAATATTGTGTAATGAAAATCTCTGTTTAATAAGTGTCTGAACCTTGATTGGTACTTCTTGTCATGGTACATCAGTAAAGCACATTTTGAGGTCACAGTGAGGCTCTGCAGAGGAAGAAAAAAAATGTTTATGTATTGAAATGATTCCACTATATTGTTTACAATTAAGAAACATTTTGTTCCCATTAGATTTCGAAAAATCAGCTTTTCCATACTTGCTAGGGGATTTGTTGGGTACCTGTCCACTTGTTTTGCAGATATGTAATTGGTTGTTAGCTTTCTGTCATCTGGTCATGGGCCTCAGCTGGGGTTAATATTTTTCTCTGTATGAGAAGCCTTAGGCTATGTTCACACAGTGTATTTTCAGGCATACTTTTTTTTTAATATAACATGCGCCTGTCAAATCACAGTAATTTTGCATCTATGTTGATGTATTTTTTGCATCCATAAGTGACATGTCTCTTATTTTTACTGATGCAAAAAAATACACCCTTTTTCCTCTATACTCTGTACACAGACAACCACTTTCTCTTGCACTTAAGTAGAGCACTTTCATTTAGAAAAATCTAACACAAATTGTCTGTGATTTTATGGACACATATATAATTTTTTTTTATTAAAATGTACATGAAAATACACTGTTTGAACATAGCCTTACAGGTACACACATTATAGGTTTTAGGACTCGAAAAATACACCTCAAAATACACAGCAGAAATTCCTTCAGTGTAATATATTTTCACACTTATGGCTTAATCTGAAATGCATTCATGAACCTAATTCAGTGGGGCTAACTGACATCTCCACCTCACATTCTCAATGAATAAATGTCCCTTATCCTTGCATATTAAAATACGCCCTCAAGAGGGGGGGGGGGGTGCGTGGCTTGCCACGGACAAAATGGCCGCCTGATGCCTCGGCTCCTACTCCCTGAGGCCTTAAATTGGCTACAATAGCCTTTCATCGCCCTTTGCCCGATGCCTAGAGGGGGCCGCCAGCACCAGAGGAACCCACCAGCCTGCCTGGACCATCATCAGCGCTCTGGGTCCATAACCCAGTACCTGAGCCCGGTCTCTGCTTCGGCCCCGAGCTCCCCGTCTGCTTCCCAAGGTCCGGCGCTCCGTCCGTGTGCTGTGAGCGCCGCTGCTGTATGATGGTGCACTGCTACAGTCCTGCCGGTCGCTCTCCGGCTGCTGCCTGGGGTGACCGTGCTCCGATTCCTCCACTCCGGCCGCTTCCACAACTGCCTGCTGACTGTCCGAGAGGCAGGGAGGTCTCCCGCCCGCCAACTTCCTCATCTCTCTCCTCTGCTGCAGGGGAGGGGGACGTGCTGCTGCTGAGCGCACCTGACTGGGAGCCTGCTGACGAACCCAGGGGCATAGGGGTGAGTGATAATTTCAGAGTGTCACATCTGCCTTGATCCCCCCCACCCCTGCTGGCCTGGAGCACCCTTCAAGTCCTGGGTTCGGGCACTTACTCCTGCTACAGCTGAACTCTGTATATCCCTTAAAGGGGCAGCATCCATTCTAACTGTGCCATCACTGCCTGAGTCTCCATCATCCTACACTCTGTCTGCTGTCCCCTCTTGACCTTCTTGTGAGACCTCAGTACCTCAGAATGCTGTGGATAGCCCCTTGATCCCACCCTATAGTGGCCCCTGCCCTGTGGGGTCTGTGTTGTCTCCTTCTGCCACCCTACAACCGCTACCACAGCATCCTATGGCTGTGTCCAGGTCTCACACTGGTGTCCCCAGAGTTGTGCCTCCACTGACCTCTACTTCCTCTCCCCCTCAGTCCTCGGGGGTCTCCCGCCCTGCTGCTGCTGCTCTCCGGGACTGGGACACAGGCTTAGACTCTGAGCTGGACTGTTCGGGGGTGCCGGCCTCCGCTCTGCTGACTCCTGACCTGAGTTTGTTGCTCTCTCATGTCCCCTCCAAGGAGGACTTCAAGGTTCTCATTGCTAAGGTCAAGGATGCCTGCAGGGCTGAGATCAAGGATATGCTTCAGGATCTCCAGCATGTCTCCAGCAGGGTAGATGACTTGGAAAGTGACCACAATTCTACTAGATCCTACATTGCTCAGCTCCACTTGACTATCTCTGCTCAGTCTGAATTTTTGGGTGATCTGCATGTAGAGGATCTTGACAACAGAGGCAGGCGTAACAACATCAGGGTCCGTGGACTTCCGTAAGCTACCCAGGCTGAGGACTTACATGTGACACTGGTGGCCATTTTCAATATGATCTTGGGTGAACCCCCCGTCACATAAGATCAGATTGGACCGTGCTCACCATGCTCTCCTTCCCCGTCCTACTAATGGGCCGCCCTGGGATGTGATCTGCTATGTGACTGACTTTCAACTGAAGCAGAGGATTATGCCTAAATCTAGATCCCTTCAAAACTTTGATGGTGCTTCTATCCAGCTGTACAAGATCTTTCCTGGATCACCCTGTGCAACCTCTCCTAGCTTCCCTAGCGCTGCGCGCAGGTGCCTTATCACTGGTCCTTCCCATTGATGGGCGCTCTGCAGTCTTACGTTCCTATGCTGACCTGATGGGATTTTGTGCCTACCTGGATCTTCCGGTCCCCCAGATCATGGACTGGGGACTGGTCCCTCCACCTCCCCCGCTTCCACCAGTTTGGCAAATGGTCCGGGGGAAGCGCCAAAGATCTGGGCGAGGTTCTGGTGCCTCAGGCCTCAATGGCTCGCGACCTGATCCTCCCTGATCTCTTCATCGGGACTGTCGTTTGGACCCTCATCTGGTTCCTGGGACTTTCTGACACAAATTAGCCTTATTGTTGTTACACTATATTAACTTTTTATTTCTCTTCCCCTCATTTGCTGATTTATATATTTTTTGACTCCGCGACCATCGCGGTATGAGGGCTTTGATTTGCTTCCATTTGTTTTGGCCTGGCCTCGGGGTGGGACTCCCGTTTCTTCTGATAGTCTCCCTTGGTGCGTACTTCCACTTCCCCTCCTGAGGCCTTGACAAATATTGAAATGTTACAGTTTAACTTTTCTGTACTGTTGCTCTGCACTTTTGTGGCCTCCCCTCTGGTCTTCGGGCCATTGGTCTCTTTATGGTATTATGTACTTGTTGCTCTTATTCTTCTTCTTTTGTTTTTGTCCGTCTGTCTCTTCTCCCCTCCTTTCACTTGCAGTCCTCCAACTCCCTATTCCTCCTGGTTTCTCCTCTCTGCACTCCCTTTTCTTAGGTCCAGATGGTTGTTGCTGGTGTCTCCTGGAGCACCTTTAACCTCTTCGTCGTTCCCGGTTTTTCTTTGTGATCTGAGTGAGTACCCTGATTTATTGCACCTCCACTATTTGATGCCTCGCTATGGCTAAGTGTATTTCCTTGAATGTTAAGGGCTTGAACTCCCCGTCTAAGCGGCGCTTATTGCAGAGAGAGTTGGTTGCCCTGAAGGTCGACATAGTTTTCCTTCAGAAGACACACTTTGACAAATCGGATTCCTTCACTTTCTTACATCACCTGTATCCTCAGGTGTACTTAGCCTCTACTGATAGGAAAGTGGCGGGGGTAGCTATTTTGATTTCTAGGACCTGCCCTCTACAGGTTTCTTCCTCCTATGTTGATCCCCGGGGTAGGTTTGTGATTGTCCATGGGTCTATGGGGGGTAAACAACTTTTACTATGTAACGTCTATGCTCCTAACTCCTCCCAGACTCCTTTTTTGCGTTGGGTCTTCTCCCGCCTACGTGGCTTCCCCCCCTTCTGCTTGGCTATTGGGGGGTAACTTTAATCTAATTTTCCCCCCTCTGCAGACCGCCATTCCATGGTCGGCGCCTTGCCCTCCCCCTTCACAGATGCGCCTATCTACGCTTTTTATGACGCATGGTGCGCGGAGTCCCTGTATGATCTTTGGCGGATTAATCATCCTTCTGATCGTTCTTTTACCTTTTATTCACATCCTCATAAGCTCCACTCCCGCATAGACTACTTTTTTGGTAACATTCCCATGGTCTGTATGTTCACTTCTGCTTCTCTCGAATCTATTTCTTGGTCTGATCATGCCCCTGTCTTGCTATCTTTCTCCCCCTTTTCTAGGTCGACTCGCCGCTGTCATTGGCACCTCAATGACTCTCTTCTTAAAACTCCTCCGTCCCGGGACACGATCCTGTCGCACATTACTACCTTCTTCGTCGAAAATGAGGGCTCTGTGTCCTCGACGGCTTTCCTGTGGGATGTTCGGGGCCATTGTATTGCTTTGGGCTCCAGACTAAAGCGTGATGCTCAGGCTCACTCCCGGGAGCTCAGGACCCAAATTAAATGTCTAGAATCTGCTCTCCTTTCTTCCCCCTCTGCCTCAGTGCTGAGATGCATGATCGCGGCTCGCTCCCAACTGAGTGACTTAGCTCTCCACAAAGTTGAACGTCAATTGGTTTATGCCAAGCAGCGTTTTTATGAGAAAGGTAATAAACCCCACACTATGTTGGCAAGACGTCTTTGGGAGCGCGCTGCTGCTCAGGCCCCCTCTGCCCTGAAGGACTCTTCTGGTAATATACAATACCACCCAGACTCTGTCTCCAAACTTTTTCTAGATTACTACTCTCGACTTTACTCACTCCCTTCCCATCTTCCCTCAGACTCTGCTGAGAGAGCTGCTAAGTTAGACTCTTTTCTATCCAGATGTAGCCTTCCCACTCTCTGGGCATCTGATCGGGAGCCGCTGAACGCTCCGGTTTCCCTTGAGGAGATCACCGAAGTCTTGAAATCTCTCCGTGCGGGGAGCTCACCGGGCCCCAATGGATTCACCTACTTGTACTATAAGACCTATTCCTCTGTTCTGCTCCCCCGACTTGTGCCCTTTGTTAACTCATTATTAGGTGGAGAGGCCATTCTTCAATCCTTCCTTCATTCTCTCATTACTCTAATTCCTAAACCTGGTAAGGACCCTCATGACTGTGCCAGTTATCGGCCCATAGCCCTTCTCAACTCTGATTTGAAGCTGTTTTCTAAAGTTTTGGCCAACTGCCTCTGTAACTTTATGCCGTCCCTTATCCATAAAGACCAGATGGGTTTTATCCCGGGTCGGAAGGGTAGTGACAATATGAGAAGGGTTGTGGACTTGATTGATGTGGTCAACAGACGGTCTGAGGCTGCCCTAGTGTTGAGCCTAGATGCTGAAAAGGCCTTTGATAGGTTTGGCTGGCCTTTTCTTTTTGCTACACTGTGAAAATTTGGCATTCCTGGTAGATTTCTCACAGCATTTGAGGGTTTATATTCTTCTCCTACTGCCCCCCTCAAACTGCCTCACTCTTCTACTCCCTCTTTTACTTTGTCCAATGGCACAAGACAGGGGTATCCCCCCTGATCTTTGCTCTGTGCATTGAGCCGCTTGCTGCTTTGATCTGGGGGGCCTCGGACATCACTGGGGTTTCACTACATAGTAGGAACTTTAAGATCTGTCTCTTTGCTGATGATATCCTTCTCACCCTCACTAGCCCTTCCATCTCTGTGCCCTCCTTATATCAACTGCTTCATGAATATGGTATAGTTTCTGGCTATAAAGTTAACCTATCGAAGTCTGTAGCTATGCCCCTTAACCTCTCGCCTTCTCTATCTTCTCTCCTGCAAGCTAATTTTTCTTTTCACTGGTCTACCTCCTCATTAACCTACCTAGGTGTCTCCCTCACCCCTAGCTACTCTTCTTTATATGCTGCTAACTTTCCCCGTCTTTTTGATGACCTTCGAACCCTGATAGATCAGTGGAGGACCCAATACATCTCTTTTTTCGTCCGTATTGCGGCAGTTAAGATGACAATTCTTCCGAAGCTATTGTACTTTTTTTAGACGTTGCTGGTACGGCTCCACTTAACGGTGTTGTGCTCCTTTCAATCAGCTATCCTTAGATTTATCTGTGACACAAAACGACACAATGTCAGTAATGCTAGCTGGACGATCCTCCGAGGGGTTGGGCATTCCTGATGTCACTAAATATTACTGGGCAGCTGTCACGATTCGGCTACCAGGTAGTGGATCCTCTGTGCCAGAGAGGGATTGGCGTGGACCGTGCTAGTGGACCGGTTCTAAGCCACTACTGGTTTTCACCAGAGCCCGCCGCAAAGCGGGATGGTCTTGCTGCGGCGGTAGTGACCAGGTCGTATCCACTAGCAACGGCTCACCTCTCTGGCTGCTGAAGATAGGCGCGGTACAAGGGAGTGGGCAGAAGCAAGGTCAGACGTAGCAGAAGGTCGGGGGCAGGCGGCAAGGTTCGTAGTCAGGATGGGTAGCAGAAGTTCAGGTACACAGGCTTTGGACACACTAAACGCTTTCACTGGCACAAGGCAACAAGATCCGGCCAGGGAGTGCAAGGGAGGAGACTAGATAAAGGCAGGGAGCAGGTGGGAGCCAATTAAGCTAATTGGGCCAGGCACCAATCATTGGTGCGCTGGCCCTTTAAGTCGCAGAGAGCTGGCGCGCGCGCGCCCTAGAGAGCGGAGCCGCGCGCGCCAGCAGATGACAGCAGGGGACCGGGACGGGTAAGTGACCTGGGATGCGATTCGCGAGCGGGCGCGTCCCGCTGTGCGAACCGCATCCCCGACGGCCATGACAGTGCAGCGCTCCCGGTCAGCGGGACTGACCGGGGCGCTGCGGGGAGAGAGACGCCGTGAGCGCTCCGGGGAGGAGCGGGGACCCGGAGCGCTAGGCGTAACAGTACCCCCCCCCTTAGGTCTCCCCTTTTCTTTGACCGGCAACTGCCTCCCCTGGGATGAGGACACCGGGAAAAAATGGAGGGTTTCCTCAACGGCAGGCAGTACAGCAGGAGTGGGAATGGGGAGGGAGGGCAGAGGGCGAAGCCTGGCACGGGGCAGTGTGACACCAGGACGGGGGCCATGAGGAGGCACAGAGGTTTGCCTGACGGGACTGGGAGGGGGGGAGAGGCACTTCCTGTGGCAGGCAGAGTCCCAGTTCCTGATCTCCCCGGTGGTCCAATCAATGGTGGGGGAATGAAGCCGGAGCCAAGGCAGACCGAGGAGGACCTCAGAAGTACAGTTGGGGAGAATGAAGAACTCAATCCTTTCGTGGTGGGGTCCGATAGACATCAGGAGGGGTTCTGTGCGGTAACGCACGGTGCAGTCCAATCTGGCTCCGTTGACCGCGGAAATGTAGAGCGGTTTGACGAGACGGGTCACCGGGATGCTGAATCTATTAACAAAGGACTCCAACAAAAAATTCCCGGAGGCACCAGAGTCCAAGCAGGCCACGGCTGAGATGGAGGAGTTGGCTGTAGAGGAAATCCGCACGGGCACCGTGAGACGTGGAGAAGAAGACTTAGAAGCAAAAGATGCCACACCCACGTGAGCTGGGTGCGTGCGTGCGTTTCCCAGGCGTGGAGGACGGATAGGGCAATCCACCAAGAAATGCTCAGTACTGGCACAGTACAGACAGAGATTTTCTTCTCTACGGCGATTCCTCTCTTCCTGGGTCAGGCGAGACCGATCCACTTGCATGGCCTCCTCGGCGGGAGGCCCAGGCGAAGACTGCAAAGGATGCTGTGGGAGAGGTGCCCAGAGATCTAAGTCTTTTTCCTGGCGGAGCTCTTGGTGTCGCTCAGAAAAACGCATGTCAATGCGGGTAGCCAAATGGATGAGTTCTTGGAGGTTGGCAGGAATCTCTCGTGCGGCCAGCACATCCTTGATGCGACTGGATAGGCCTTTTTTAAAGGTCGCGCAGAGAGCCTCATTATTCCAGGATAGTTCAGAAGCAAAAGTACGGAATTGTATGGCGTACTCGCCAACGGAAGAATTACCCTGGACCAGGTTCAGCAAGGCAGTCTCAGCAGAAGAGGCTCGGGCAGGTTCCTCAAAGACACTTCGGACTTCAGCAAAGAAGGACTGGACTGTGGCTGTGGCAGGATCATTGCGGTCCCAGAGCGGTGTGGCCCAAGACAAGGCCTTTCCTGAAAGAAGACTTACTACGAACGCCACCTTAGACCGTTCTGTAGGAAACAAGTCTGACAACATCTCCATATGCAGGGAACACTGAGACAAAAATCCACGGCAGAGTCTGGAGTCCCCATCAAATTTGTCCGGCAGGGACAAGCGGAGGTTAGGAGCGGCCACTCGCTGCGGAGGGGGTGCAGGAGCTGGCGGAGGAGATGGTTGTTGCTGTAGCAGAGGCAGAATTTGCTGTAACATGGCGGTCAACTGCGACAGCTGCTGTCCTTGTTGGGCAATCTGCTGCGATTGCTGAGCGACCACCGTGGGAAGATCAGCGAGACTTGGCAGCGGCACCTCAGCGGGATCCATGGCCGGATCTACTGTCACGATTCGGCTACCAGGTAGTGGATCCTCTGTGCCAGAGAGGGATTGGCGTGGACCGTGCTAGTGGACCGGTTCTAAGCCACTACTGGTTTTCACCAGAGCCCGCCGCAAAGCGGGATGGTCTTGCTGCGGCGGTAGTGACCAGGTCGTATCCACTAGCAACGGCTCACCTCTCTGGCTGCTGAAGATAGGCGCGGTACAAGGGAGTGGGCAGAAGCAAGGTCAGACGTAGCAGAAGGTCGGGGGCAGGCGGCAAGGTTCGTAGTCAGGATGGGTAGCAGAAGTTCAGGTACACAGGCTTTGGACACACTAAACGCTTTCACTGGCACAAGGCAACAAGATCCGGCCAGGGAGTGCAAGGGAGGAGACTAGATAAAGGCAGGGAGCAGGTGGGAGCCAATTAAGCTAATTGGGCCAGGCACCAATCATTGGTGCGCTGGCCCTTTAAGTCGCAGAGAGCTGGCGCGCGCGCGCCCTAGAGAGCGGAGCCGCGCGCGCCAGCAGATGACAGCAGGGGACCGGGACGGGTAAGTGACCTGGGATGCGATTCGCGAGCGGGCGCGTCCCGCTGTGCGAACCGCATCCCCGACGGCCATGACAGTGCAGCGCTCCCGGTCAGCGGGACTGACCGGGGCGCTGCGGGGAGAGAGACGCCGTGAGCGCTCCGGGGAGGAGCGGGGACCCGGAGCGCTAGGCGTAACAGCAGCCCATCTTCCTCACCTGGCAGGTCCACTTATGATGCTTACAGTAAGTGGATGGAGCTGGAAAAGCTTTGGTTGGCCCCTGTCCATCCTAACTCCTTTCTATGGTCTGTCCCGCTTTACTCCCCTGAATGCCCTTTACTGGGTCCCATGTCGTTCTCCCACTATGTGTGGACTGCTTCTGGTGCTTCGGTCTTCTCTCCTCTTTCTCGCCTCTGCAGTCCTTTGTGTACCATCCTGCTTTTCCACCTGGGATGACATCAGCCATGGTTAGGGAATGGGGCTCCCGGGGCTTATTCTGTTGGGTGGATGTGGTAGACCCCCCCCCTTTTACTCAACTGGCCTCTTGCTGGGATCTCCCTGCCTCTGAGGAAGCCCACTACACGCAGCTTCAGCACTACTTCTCCTCTAGACGAAGCTCCCTGTTGGTCTCCCTGCCCAAGGGCTTTGAGAGGTTGTGTAGGGGGTCCTCAGAGGGGGGGACTGCTCTCTAGTATATACTCTTTCCTACTCTCCCCTCCGGACGGTTCTCTCCCTTCCCATAGGTACATGAGTCAATCGGAAGAAGCTCTTCAAACCGCTATCTCTCTACCCCAGTGGAAAATCATATCGGAACGAGCCTCGAAGGCTTCCATTTGTACAGCTTATAAGGAGACACAGTTCAAGATGCATATGGGGTGGTATCACATGCCTGTTCTACTGGACAGACTGAATTCTGCCATCCCCTCACAATGCTGGCAGTTTTCCATATTTTATGGACATGTCCCTTAATTGTTCCTTGCTGGATTTTAGTACACGGATTGATCCGCTCTGTCCTGGGAACTCTAGTTCCTTTTGACCCTAAGATTTTTCTCTTGCATTTATCCTATAGGGCCTTGGCCAAGAAACCGTTTAGACTTTTCCTCCACATGGTCTTGGTGGCCAAGACTCATATAGCTAAGTGTTGGAAGCGGGCTCTGCCCCCCTCAGAACATGACCTTGTGGCTAGGATTCATAAGATCCGTTCCTTACTTATCCGTTCCGTTATCTTACTGCATCCCTAAATAACTCTATTCCTGCATTCTTCTCTGTCTGAGACCTCTGGGATAGCTATATGGATGGACAGCCTCCGTGACTCTCTTTTATCTCTTCATCTGTCTGGATTCTTTCTTTTTTTTCTTTTCTGGTTCTTATTCCTTTTCTCTATTTTCTTTTTGTATCTCATGAGCACTGGACTGCATTCCTCAGGTTTCCTCCCCTCCCCCCTCCCTTCCTCTCCCCTCCCCTTTCGCTCCTATCTGTCCTCCCCTGATTGTGGTCTTACTCTTTTTCCGCTTTCCCTCCCCCTGATCCGCCCTACCTTTTGTTGTTTCTTATAGTATCAGTAATACTACAGTTTGATCTTGTATACTTTTTCTGTGTATGGGGTTTGTTTTCCCCGTTACTGACATTGTGCTGTGTTTTCCCATGTTATTACAAAACTTTAATAAAAATCTACAGTTTAAAAAAAAAAATGTGTCCTCAAAGAAATATGTCCAACAATTAGGTGTAACAGCAGCTTATTACCACTGAAAACAATATGGAGAATATTCAAAGACTAGTGATATTATTATTTTTTTTTTTCACTTCAAAGCGTGTTAACTGCGCCTCATTTTCAAAAGTGCGTTTGGTCTTTTGAAAATTTGCGGCAAATAGCACACCATTTAATGTCAGGTATACTTACTATTAACTGCAATACTTTTGTGCACCAGAAAGATGTGCTAAACCTTTGAAAATAGGGTGTTAATTGCACAAAAAGCCTAGTCACCCCTCATTTATAAAAATTTGTTAACAGGGCACTAAATTTGGGTTGTAATTATCTGAATATTTGGTGCTAATAGTGTGCACCACATTTTAAGCAAATGTGGCGCAGCTATAGAAAAAAAAGTGGAGCTGAAATCTTTGAATATCCTCCCGAATGGGTGTTAGTTGCAAACAGTTTTTGGTACTTATTTTGGCAAATAAGAGTACATTCACAAGTGAGGGATTTACAGAAAAAAAAATCTGCAGTGGAAATTTTGCAGTCAGTGTAATCTGCTAAGGATTTTTCACTCCAGAGTTACCGTTGCATAAAATCTGCTGTGAAAGACCTGCCATGGATCAAATCAGCATGGGGAAACTAGGTGTAGATCCTGCACGTGTAACATATCTTAATATATTTTTATGCTGTTGATGCAGCTTTACATGCATATCTCACAGTGGAAAAAATCTGCAGCTATTCCATACAGAAAGTAAAATTTTTAAGCATTTTGTAGACAAGTCAGTGGAAGATAAATGTTTATGCAGAAACTGATGTGGATGCGGAAATCCGTGTAAATTCCACATCAACCGTGTGCAGTCCAAATCAACAAGGATATTAGCCATTGTGACATTGTGACAAGGAAAGGGTGTATTTCCCTAGCTAACCCTAGAGAAACCTCCACCTGTGGCCTAATTAATGAGGTAGCAGAAAGGGGAAGTGTGTTTATAAGGAAAGGAAACAGAATAGTCTGGGCTCTCAGAAGCCAGCAAGGTGGCTGTAGGGAGAGGCAGGGGTCCTACTGAGGAACACACAGCCCGAGCTGTGAGTGGCCCCTAAGAAGGGGTGTGGACGAGACACACAGCAAGACGTTGCAAACGCTGTGTGTGAACAGTGAGTAGAAGGTTGCAGGAGGCATACATTTTACTGGCTGGGAAAAGCCCACCAGTTGATAGGGCATGCTGGATTGTTTAGTTAGTGACTGGGTGGTCTAGGGTTTTGTTTTGTTCCTGTGTTATGTTTTTATTTATCCTGCAACCTTTCTAATAAAGCTGACGAGGGGCCGGACTTGCATAAAGAACTGTTGTTTGCCCGCTGATTTGAAGTGGAAACGTGTCCTGTGGCGGTGTCAAGGATGATCCCATAGTTATCCCCAGGGAGAAGTCCTTACAATTGGTGGAGGATGTGGGCAGCACGTTGCTAAGAGCAACCAACGGTCGAGTTGCAATGACCTTGTTGCTAGGAGCAACCCACTCTGCATGTTGCAAGTCTGACAAGCCCAGCTGTGGAGTACAAGAGCAGGATTTTGCCTATGGTGAAAGTATTGCTAGGGGCAATGGATCTCGTCAAGTGAGTGAGCACTCTTTCAGCTAAGGAGACAGGTGGACGGGCCACCTGCACAGCGCAACAGCAGTAAGCCGTGTTTGTTTTGCAAACATGGGTCAACGTCGAAAGGCCATTGCTAGGAGCAACCGACATAGACAGCAACCGATTGTCGCCAAGATGGATGCTATCCTGAGCACCTTGATGAAATTGGCTGCAGTTCAGCAAGAGGACATCTTCGCACCTGATTGTCCTCTGGCCAGGAGGCCAGAAAAGATGGATGTGAGGATCCATGAGTTGATGGTGGGTGGTATCCCGCTGTGCGTTGAACTGGACTGTCACCAGGCTGTATCCAAAGTCATGCCAGACATAATGCCGTTTGGGAAGATTCTAACAGTTAGTTAGTATTTAGTTAGTGACTGGATGGTCTAGGGTTTTGTTTTGTTCCTGTGTTACGTTTTTATTTATCCTGCAACCTGTCTAATAAAGCTGGCGAGGAGCCGGACTTGCATAAAGGACTGTTGTTTGCCTGCTGATTGAAGTGGGAACGTGTCCTGTGGTGGCGTCAAGGGCGATCCCAGAGCTATCCCTAGGGAGAAATCCTTACACCATGTGAACACGCTCTTATGATTGGGTCTCCTGGTGAAGTTTTTAAAAAAAGATATCAGTGTAAGTAGTTATGATGCCATTTTTGGCCCTATTTGCTAAATACATGATTTGTTTTCATTTCTTGATCTGTGTCCGCAAAACATGAAGAATATCGTTTGATAAGGTAAATAGATATAATATATTCAGTTTTACTTGAATTAGCTAATAGCCCTTAAAGTATATATGGTTTTGCAGGATCGATCCTGTCAGACTAATCTGATCAGCTTCTATGAGGAGGTCATAGGATGAAGTTATCAATGTTGTATATCTGGACTTTTCTAAAGCATTTCATACTGTGCCACAGAGAAGTTTAATACATAAAATGAGGATGCTGGGACTAGGGGAGAATCTATGTTAATGGGTTAGCAACTGGCTCAATGACAGAAAGCAGAGGGTGGGTATCAATGGAACTTACTCTGGACAGTTACAAGTGGATACCACAGGGGTCAGTAAAGTGTCCACTTCTTTTCAATGTCTATTAACCTCTTAAGGACACAGGGCGTACCTGTACACCTAGCGCCCAGTCCCGGTCTATAACGTGGGGTCACGCTGTGACCCCGTGTCATAGTGGGTCGGTCCCGGTGGCTAATGAAAGCCGGGACACTAGGCTAATAGCATGCGGCACCGATCGTTGTGCCGCGCGCGATTAACCCTTTAGACACGGCATTCAAAGTTGATCGCCGCGTCTAAAGTAACAAAAATACAGTCCCGGCAGCTCAGTTGGGCTGATCGGGGCCATGGCGGTGAAATTGTGATGTCCTGATCAGCTAGAATGCGAGCGGAGGGTCTGTTACCTGCCTCCAGACTGTCCGATCGGCTGAAATCCACGCTTGAGCAATCGACCGCCGATAACACTGATCATTGCCATGTTAATGCATGGCTGAAATCTGTGTAGAAGATCAGTGTATGCAGTGTTATAGCCACTAGAGGGGGCTATAACATTGCAAAAAAAAAGTGTGAAAAAAGTTAATAAAGATCATTCAACCCCTTCCCTAATAAAAGCATGAATCACCCCCTTTTCCTATTTAAAAAAAACAAACTGTGTAAATAAAAATAAACATATGTGGTATCGCCGCGTGCGGAAATGTCCAAACTGTAAATATATATAATTAATGAAACCGCACGATCAATAGCGTAAGCGCAAAAAAATTCCAAAGTCCAAAATAGCGTATTTTTGGTCACTTTTTATACAATGAAAACATTTATAAAAAGCAATCAAAAAGTTCGATCAATACAAAAATTGTACCGCTAAAAACTTCAGATCACAGCGCAAAAATGATCTCTCATACTGCCCCGTATATGGAAAAATAAAAAAGTTATAGGGGGTCAAAAAATGACAATTTTAAACATATTCATTTTCGTGCATGTAGTTATGATTTTTTCCAGAAGAGAAAATCAAACCTAAATTAGTAGGGTATAATTTTAATCGTATGGACCTACAAAAAAAAATGCACTGCGTAGAAACGGAAGCCCCCAAAAGTTACAAAATGAAATTTTTCTTCTATTTTGTCGCACAAAATTTTTTTTTCCGCTTTGCCATGGATTTTTGGGTAAAATGACTAATGTCACTGCAAAGAAGAATTGGTGGCACAAAACATAAGCCATAATAAGGAATTTTTGGTGCAAAATTGAAAGGGTTATGATTTTTAAAAGGTAAAGAGGAAAAAACAAAAGTGCAAAAATGATAAAACCCTGAGGTGATAAAACACCTTAAGGATGCAGGGCATACATGCATGCTCTGCACTCGCTCCCCTTTTATGGCGTGCACACAGGAGCTGAGCAAGCGTCATAGCAGAATGGTCCCGATGGATCAGCTGCAGGGGACCCATGGCTGATACCAAACATCACCGATCAGGGTTATGCCTGGTATTAACTCTTAAGACGCCACAATCAACTTAAAAAACTAATCTAGGCTGCTCGGTTGGGCTGATCGAGACCTACGAGGTGAAATCGTGGTGTATTGATCATCTTAGAGGATGCTGGAGGGCCCTTACCTGCATCTCTGCCATCCGATAAGCACTCCAATGCCCCAGTAAGCCATGGCAGGCACAATTAACACAGATGGGGACTCTTTACTGTAAAGACAGTGAGATTATGGAACTCTCTGCCACGTGATGTTGTGATGTCTGACTCAATAGACAAGTTAACCTGGAGGTTTGTTACGCCTAGCGCTCCGGGTCCCCGCTCCTCCCCGGAGCGCTCACGGCGTCTTTCTCCCTGCAGCTCCCCGGTCAGCGCTGACCGGGAGCGCTGCTCTGCCATGGCCGTTGGGGATGCGATTCGCACAGCGGGACGCGCCCGCTCGCGAATCGCATCCCAGGTCACTTACCCGTTCCCGTCTCCTGCGGTCATGTGCTGGCGCGCGCGGCTCCGCTCTCTAGGGCGCGCGCGCGCCAGCTCCCTGAGACTTAAAGGGCCAGTGCACCAATGATTGGTGCCTGGCCCAATTAGCTTAATTGGTTCCCACCTGTTTCCCTGGCTATATCTAGTCTCCTCCCTTGCACTCCCTGGCCGGATCTTGTTGCCTTGTGCCAGTGAAAGCGTTTAGTGTTGTCCAAAGCCTGTGTACCTGAACTTCTGCTACCCATCCTGACTACGAACCTTGCCGCCTGCCCCCGACCTTCTGCTACGTCTGACCTTGCTTCTGCCTACTCCCTTGTACCGCGCCCATCTTCAGCAGCCAGAGAGGTGAGCCGTTGCTAGTGGATACGACCTGGTCACTACCGCCGCAGCAAGACCATCCCGCTTTGCGGCGGGCTCTGGTGAAAACCAGTAGTGGCTTAGAACCGGTCCACTAGCACGGTCCACGCCAATCCCTCTCTGGCACAGAGGATCCACTACCTGGAAGCCGAATCGTGACAGTAGATCCGGCCATGGATCCCGCTGAGGTGCCCCTGCCAAGTCTCGCTGACCTTACCACGGTGGTCGCTCAGCAATCGCAGCAGATTGCCCAACAAGGACAGCAGCTGTCGCAGTTGACCGCCACGTTACAGCAACTTCTGCCCCTGCTACAGCAGCAACCATCTCCTCCGCCAGCTCCTGCACCTCCTCCGCAGCGAGTGGCCGCTCCTAGCCTCCGCTTGTCCCTGCCGGACAAATTTGATGGGGACTCCAGACTCTGCCGTGGATTTTTGTCTCAGTGTTCCCTGCATATGGAGATGATGTCGGACTTGTTTCCTTCAGAACGGTCTAAGGTGGCGTTCGTAGTGAGCCTTCTTTCAGGAAAGGCCTTGTCTTGGGCCACACCGCTCTGGGACCGCAATGATCCTGCCACAGCCACAGTCCAGGCCTTCTTCACTGAACTCCGGAGTGTCTTCGAAGAGCCAGCCCGAGCTTCTTCTGCCGAGACTGCCCTGTTGAACCTGGTCCAGGGTAATTCTTCCGTTGGCGAGTATGCCGTACAATTCCGCACTCTTGCTTCAGAATTATCCTGGAATAACGAGGCTCTCTGCGCGACCTTTAAAAAAGGCCTATCCAGTCGCATCAAGGATGTGCTGGCCGCACGAGAGATTCCTGCCAATCTGCAAGAACTCATCCATCTAGCTACCCGCATTGACATGCGTTTTTCTGAGCGACACCAAGAGCTCCGCCAGGAAAAAGACTTAGATCTCTGGGCACCTCTCCCACAGTATCCGTTGCAATCTACGCCTGGGCCTCCCGCCGAGGAGGCCATGCAAGTGGATAAGTCTCGCCTGACCCAGGAAGAGAGGAATCGCCGCAGGGAAGAACATCTCTGTCTTTACTGTGCCAGTACCGAGCATTTCTTGGTGGATTGCCCTATCCGTCCTCCACGCCTGGGAAACGCACGCACGCACCCAGCTCACGTGGGTGTGGCGTCTCTTGGTTCCATGTCTGCTCCTCCACGTCTCACGGTACCCGTGCGGATTTCTTCTTCAGCCAGCTCTCCCCTCTCAGCCGTGGCCTGTCTGGACTCTGGAGCTTCTGGGAATTTTATTCGGGAGTCCTTTGTGAATAAATTCCATATTCCGGTGACCCGTCTTGTCAAGCCACTCCACATTTCCGCGGTCAACGGAGCCAGGTTGGACTGTACCATACGTTTCCGCACGGAGCCCCTTCTTATGAGCATCGGATCTCATCACGAGAGGATTGAACTTTTGGTCCTCCCCAAGTGCACCTCGGAAATTCTCCTTGGACTTCCCTGGCTTCAACTTCATTCCCCAACCCTGGATTGGTCCACTGGGGAGATCAAGAGTTGGGGGTCCTCTTGTGCCAAGAACTGTCTAAAACCGGTTCCCAGTAACCCTTGCCGTAACTCTGTGGTTCCTCCTGTATCCGGTCCCCCTAAGGTCATTAAGGACTCTACCTGCCACAGGAAATGCCCCTCCCCCCCTCCCAGTTCCATCAGGCAAGCTTCTGTGTCCCCTCATGGCCCTCGTCCTGGTGTCACACTGCCCCGTGTCAGGTCTCGCCCTCTGCCCTCTCTCCCCATTCCTACTCCTGCGGTTCTGCCTGCCGTTGAGGAATCCCTCCATCCTTTCCCGGTGTCCTCATCCCAGGGGAGGCAGTTACCCGATAAAGAGAAGGGGAGACCTAAGGGGGGGGGTACTGTTACGCCTAGCGCTCCGGGTCCCCGCTCCTCCCCGGAGCGCTCACGGCGTCTTTCTCCCTGCAGCTCCCCGGTCAGCGCTGACCGGGAGCGCTGCTCTGCCATGGCCGTTGGGGATGCGATTCGCACAGCGGGACGCGCCCGCTCGCGAATCGCATCCCAGGTCACTTACCCGTTCCCGTCTCCTGCGGTCATGTGCTGGCGCGCGCGGCTCCGCTCTCTAGGGCGCGCGCGCGCCAGCTCCCTGAGACTTAAAGGGCCAGTGCACCAATGATTGGTGCCTGGCCCAATTAGCTTAATTGGTTCCCACCTGTTTCCCTGGCTATATCTAGTCTCCTCCCTTGCACTCCCTGGCCGGATCTTGTTGCCTTGTGCCAGTGAAAGCGTTTAGTGTTGTCCAAAGCCTGTGTACCTGAACTTCTGCTACCCATCCTGACTACGAACCTTGCCGCCTGCCCCCGACCTTCTGCTACGTCTGACCTTGCTTCTGCCTACTCCCTTGTACCGCGCCCATCTTCAGCAGCCAGAGAGGTGAGCCGTTGCTAGTGGATACGACCTGGTCACTACCGCCGCAGCAAGACCATCCCGCTTTGCGGCGGGCTCTGGTGAAAACCAGTAGTGGCTTAGAACCGGTCCACTAGCACGGTCCACGCCAATCCCTCTCTGGCACAGAGGATCCACTACCTGGAAGCCGAATCGTGACAAGGTTTTTCCTGGAAAAATATAATATTGCACGTTATGAATACTAGTTTTATGTGGATATTGATTTAGGAATTTATTCTGATCGCCATATTGGAGTCGGGAAGGAATTTTTCCTCTCTCATTGGGCAATTGACATCAGACTCATTTTATTTTTTTTGCCTTCCTCTGGAACAACACAGTGGGGTTTTAGGTTGAACTAGTTGGACGGACATTTAGTTCCGAACATTGTGCGGGTGCTGCAAGGGCCATCCACACCCCCTTGTGATGCAGGCCATGCCCCTTATATGCAAGTCTATGGAAGAGGGCATGGTGATCATCACCCCCCCCCCCCCTCCAATAGACTTGTATTGAGGGGACATCACGAGGGGGCGTGGAAAACCCCCCACAGCGCGCCCACAGTGTTCGGAACTAATTGTCCGTCCAACGAGTTCAACCTAATACCCTACTGTGTTGTTTCAGAGGAAGGCAAAAAAAAAAATGAGGCTGATGTCAATTGCCCCATGACAGAGGAAAAATTCCTTCCTGACTCCAATATGGCGATCAGAATAAATTCCTAAATCAATATCCACATAAAGCTAGTATTCATGACGTGTAATATTGTATTTTTCCAAAAAAACATCCAGGTTCCCCTTAAACTTTTGAGTTGAGTCAGACATCACAACAGCGTTCAGAACGCAGCCGGAAGGCTGGCCAGTGGAGTACCCCTTTGAAGTTGAAATACCTCTTTGTGAACCTATTTTTTTAAAGGAAACATGTCATTATGACAGACCTCTTTTGACTTGTATTGTAATTGCATTCACTTAACAGCCCCCTAATGACAATGTAGAAAAGCTGGAAAGCAATCCTTTCCAAGTACTATGGCATAACATGATGTATCGCTTCATGCCTATGCTTATTCTGTCTGATAAGGCTTTGTACACACTACTTTTTTTGCAGTATGAACATTTGAAATGTGATGACAAGTATATGCCATATGCCAACACATTTCTCACAGTGAAACATGAACAGTGCCTAAATGCCTTCTCCAGTAAAATTCCAGTAACATTGCTATCATACCATCAATTGTTCTCTAACTTTAGGGAGTCTGTTAAATTTAATAATTTTTATAACAGTGCACAGGCAGTTGTTGTGGCATACTTAATGCCACATACATAATGCCTATACAGCAGGCGATATAATCAGACAGCCCTAAAGTCCTACAATGCAGCCTACTATAGGCCCTGAGATGACATATGGGCCCTGATCAGGAGATTCGACTACTACTGGGTCCGGCAGAGAGGGCTACCCGAGTTAAACTCTCAAATAAACAGTATCTGCATCTTCAGGACGCATACACATTTAAAGTCTATCTATAGCTTTTACTTGTAGATCACGTGCTGCATTTGACCTGTGGCCTATAAATGATCATAAGCAGTAAAATATGCTTGCCCAACAAAGGCTACATGGTAAGATTAGTATGCAGCCTGCATCCAGCGGCATTAAGAGGAGAAAGCAAAACTTATATTTTTTTTAAGTGACATAGAGGGGATGCGTGCTACTTACTGTATTAGAGATGAGCAAACTTTAGAAAAATTTGATTTGGCCTATTCGCCAGTTCTGAGACCCGATTCGATTAGAAGTTATTAAACAGGGGAGCGGGCGGCATGGTCCACTCCCCTGCAATTACAATGTATTTACTGCCATTTTTAAATTCTCTGCCGGGTGCCCTGAATGGCCGGAGTCATTCAGGGCTCCCAGTGGGGGTTTTCAAATATAAGGGCTGGGGTGGGGAAAGATATATAGAATCGCTGGGGGGTAATATATCTGGCCCCCCACAGCGCTTCTATATATCTTGCCCCCCGCAGCACATTTATATATGTTTCCACCACAGCGCATTTATATATGTTCCCCCCGCAGCGTTATCATAAGCCCCCGGCAGCGCTATGAATGAACGGTATAACAGCAGCGCATCTGGCCGGCGGCGATGCACTGCTGAATGAATACTTGTCATTCATAGCGCTGCAGCTGCATCTGTATATAGATGCGCTGCAGGGGTCAGACATATATCCATAAGTCTGGCCCCCACAGCGCTTCTATAATCAAATGCCTTTGCATCGCTATGAATGAAAAGTAGTCTTTCAGCAGCACATCGCGTCGTCCAGATGCGCTGCTGTTATACATTTCATTCATATCGCTGCCGGGGGGGGGCTTATGATAGCGCTGCAGGGGGAGTATATATAAATGTACTGTGGGGGGAACATATATAAATGCAATGTGGGGAGAACATGTATAAATGCGCTGCGGGGGGAAAGATGTATAGACGTGCTGTGGGGGCCACACATATACCCTCCCACAGCGATTCTATATATCTTTCCCCACCGCAGAGCTTCAATTTGAAAACCCGCCAGAAACCCTGAATGGCTCCTTAGTACCGGCCATTCAGGGCTCCTGGCGGGGAATTTAAAAATGAAAGTAAATACATCATACATCGCAGGGGAGTGGAGCATGCCATCCGCTCCCCTGTTTAATAACTTCTAATCGCATCGGGTCTCAGAAGTGAAGCTGAACCTACAGCATAAGATACTCCTTTAGGGGAGGGAACAGCATAGGACAGAGGCAATAGGAAGATAGGGACTGCTCCCGGGCCATGCCAAATGAGGGTTGTTTCTGAGGAACCCACTGACTGTTGACTGAGGGTATCAGATGTCACTTGTGATGAAGTGGATGACCGTGTTAACCAATCGACGGCAGATGGGTTGCTGGTCGAAACATGACCACTAGCTGATAACGGGAGCTCAGGCCTCTTGCTGCGACTCCTGATGCCACTCATCCCTAGTTTGCTGTGACCTCTGCCTAATGAATTTAGGCCTCTGCATGTCCTGGCACTTCTCTGCCTGACATACATAGTGCGTATATGAAGGGAGTGCAATACACTTCACTAGGCTTAAAACTGTATTTGTCTAGAACAGCAGCAGGTGTGTACTTTTGACTGTCCTTTCACAGTATCTAGGCCCTTGACAGATTAATAGGTACAAAATAATACACTACTTAGATGTACCATTGTGGTATGCACTTATGAGGGTAGAAAAATGCGGTACAGTACGCTTAAAAAAATATTTTAGTAAAACACCAGCCAGTGATTACTTTTGCCTGGAATTTTACAGTATCTAGGCCCTTGACAGATTAACAGGTACAAAATAGTACACTACTTAGATGTGGGTATGTGGTATGCACTTATGAGGGCAGAAAAATGTGTTATAGTACGCTTAATAAATGTATTGGAGTAAAACACCAGCCGGTGATTACTTTTGGCTGTCCTTTCACAGTATGTAAGCCCTTGACAGATAAACAGGTACAAAATAGTACACTACTTAGATGTGGGTATGTGGTATGCACTTATGAGGGCAGAAAAATGTGTTATAGTACGCTTAAAAAAAATATTTTTGCACAACACCAGCAGTGCCCAACAGTGCTGCAGCACACAGTCGATGTGTACTATACACAAAAATGCACTCTTTCACAGACGATTAGGTATGGACTGCTGGTTCTTTATTATACCATCTTCAGACTAGTATAACCAGCAGACCATTTGTGGTAGAACAAACTGGGCAGAACAATGCACTACAGTACGCTTAAAAATATGTATTGGAGTAAAACACCAGCCGGTGATTACTTTTGGCTTTCCTTTCACAGTATGTAGGCCTTTGACAGATTAACAGGCAGAAAATAGTACACCACTTAGATGCAGGTATGTGGTATGCACTAATAAGGGCAGAAAAATGCGCTACAGTATGCTTCAAAAATTGAGTAAAACACCAGCCAGTGATTACTTTTGGCTGTCCTTTCACAGTATGTAGGCCCTTGACAGATTAACAGGTACAACATAGTACACCACTTAGATGTAGGTATGTGATATGCACTTATGAGGGCAGAAAAATGCGCTAAAGTAAATTAAAAAAAAATTGCCCACAGCACCAGCAGTACACAACAATGCTGGAGAACACAGTCACTGTGTACTAAAGCCAAAATTGCAAAAAGACTCTCTCTCAAATAGTATTAGGAATGGACCGCTGGGTATGGATTATACCATCTACTGACTAGTATAACCAGCAGACCAGTTGTTGTGGAATGAATTAAATGAATAGCCGCAAAATGGCTGCCGCATATATAGGGCTGTGGCATCACAGGGGTGACTGGCTGCTGATAGGCTGTATCCTGCATGTGATTCAGGGTCATCCTGCCTACTTCCCTTCCCACCTTGCCTTCCCACCTTCCCAGAGTTCCTTGCCCCATGTACTGACATGTGAATCTGCCATTTTAGATGCCCTGGAGCCTGGACTGCAGTAAATGGAGTTTAATGAAGCGATTTGTGCGATAGATTTCAATTTGCTCATCTCTATTACTTATAACAAGGGCACAAAGAAGGGGGGAAATATTAGGACATATTAGGGGAAAAAGGGGCATATTAGTGTGTAGGGCACAGAAAAAGGGCACATAAGTGTGAGGAGCACAGAAAGGGGCATATTAGTGTGGAGGCACAGAAGGGGTAATAATGATAATATAAGTGACACAAAAGGTGGGGTGACAAAATAGTGTGAGGGCACATAAAGGGTCATATTAGTGTGGAGGCATAGTAGGGCAAAAAATATTATGGGGCATAGAAGGGGCATAATAATAATAATGTCGGTGCACAGAAGGGGGTCTAAAATAGTGTGGACACTCACAGCTGATCGTAATTGTAATGTGAGGGCACAGAAGCTGCCATGTTTTAATCCATGGAGGGACATCTGAAATGTTTTAGTAAAATCTAAAAGGAGTCTGTCACATAACTAAATGCATACCTTTGGATTTCTGCCACACATCTGCAAATGTATGCCCTTGAATTTGGATGTAAATTAGCCCCATTCACTGGGGCCAATCAACATCTAGACTACCCAATGTAGTTTTTACCTAAATTCTGCATCATGGAGAATGTCATTTGTTTTTCCTTTTAAAAACAATTAGATGGAAATTTTTATGTGATTTTCCATGAACCCTAGTGAAATAAATCTGTTTAGAGAACCTTATGGCATTTTCTATCATGTATGTATCTGCAGCCATATTTATTATAAGAATAGGTATGTTACTTCATTAACATTTGCATTGTCAACAATATGGGAATAAAGTGAAAAGAAAGCTGGATTTTAAATGAACCTACGACCTGTCAGTGAATTTATAAAACAGTTTAAAGAACTCAATGTTAAGACAAATATTTGGTTGTTCTGCAGCTTAGGGGTAGAGGTAACATATGTTTTGCTCAAATGCATTTGGTTGTTTTTTTCCCCCAGCTTTTTATTCAAATCTTTTCATAAGGAAAAGACTGGATATTGTACATTAAGGCTAAGGCCCCTTTCACACTACCGGTATGCCCGTCACATACAGGCATCAAACTCCCCCTTTTTTTTTTTGCAGTTTGACGCCCATAATTTTGACCAGTCATAACGGTCAATAATGGGTCCCGACGGACCGCATTATAGTCAACAGGGTCTGTCGGGTGCCGTTATAGCAGGAGAACAGCAGGAGAAAAAGACGGTGCAAGCACTATTTTTTCTTCTGCCATTCTCAATCCTAAAATAACGGGCTTCACACTGCCAGAGATAACTGGCAGTGTGAATGTAGCCTAAGTCTGGAATACAACAATTACTGTTACAGGATTTATTTTTTACTGTAGTTACAAGAACCCAAAATCGGATGCTTGGATGTGGGGCAATGTTAAAGTATAGACTTGTCTATGTATGGAATAGAAGGGAATTTCTCCCCACTGTTCATTGAAGACAACATTTTTAGTCTTTCTCGTGGTTCTATTTTCTTTTTTGGTGCCTTAGTGTCTCCCAGTATATTGATTCAATCTTGTAACGTTTTAAAAATATTGGCAAAGATTTTCTTGAACTGTCTAATTTTCTGACAGTGTTAACATAGATTGAACAGAATAAGAGTACACCAAACAGCTCAAGCTATTGAATACATCTGACATATTGGCCCTCATTTACTAACAGCATTTCGACTCTTTTTGTCAGGTTTTGCACCTAAATTCTGTCTAATGTGCAACAGAAAAAATCCGATAGAATCTGAATCACTCTGAGTGAAAAAAAAAAAAGGGTGTTGTTTTAGAGAAAAGGGGCGTGTTCCATACATTTCATCCAAAATCACTAATCTTTTCTGAAAACCACTCCAAAAATCATGTGAATTTTCTGGGAAGAAAACCTTACACTTTAACCCCTTAACGATGCAGGACGTATATTTAAGTCCTGCGCCGGCTCCCGCTGTATGAAGCGGGATCGCGCCACGATCCCGCATCATATCGCGTCGGTCCCGGCGCTCATCAACGGCCGGGACCCGCGGCTAATACCACACATCGCCGATCGCGGCGATGTGCGGTATTAACCCTTTAGAAGCGGCGGTCAAAGCTGACCGCCGCTTCTAAAGTGAAACTGAAAGTGACCCGGCTGCTCAGTCAGGCTGTTCGGGACCGCCGCGGTGAAATATATATATATATATATATATATATATATATATATATATAAAATTATATATTTCTATACATACATATTTTCACAAATCATTTTTTTTCTTTTCCCAGTTTTTATTTTAAAAATCTGTCGCACAGAATTTTCATTGCGACAGATTTATGTATGTGCCAGATTTTAATGTGCGACAGTATTAAACCTGTGACAGATTGTCGCACTTTTCCGGAGCTTTTTAGTCGCAGGGAAAAAATCGGTCCAAGTAAATACCAAGGGAAAAAATGGTCGGAAAAGCAAAAGTCAAATACAAACCGACACTCCAGTCTTAGTAAATGAGGGCCATTTTGTCTACTTGGCTTAAACTACTCCATTTACACAAGAATTCAATATTAAATCTGGGCCATTCTTGTTATCTTCAAAATGGTTGTAAATTGTTCTTCAGATCAGGCGTGGGGAAGCACGTAGGTTGTACGATTGCCAAGGCAACATTATAACACCCAGTCATATAAGTTGTGCGCCAAACTTACTGGGTGTCAAAAAGTTGCCAATTTGAAGATCAGGTGGGAGTTGAATGTTGAGATGATACTTTAAATGTACCACATACACTTTGACAGACTAATATTGAAGCCTTAGAATTAGCTAAATACTTTATTTGTGTGAAATTTGTGTGAATGTAGATCAAATCTTAGGGTCTCCTTGAATGTGAAAATGTCCTCAGTGTGTATGTCTAACTATGGATTTTATTTTGGTTCTCAAATATGCAATAAGAGTTTTATTTAATCCGCAATCCAATAAAAACAGATAACATTTTGGTCAAGGTTTGACCTTCATCAGATCCGGATTTCTTGTGGAGTAAATGTTTTGATACGACCTCACACCATGTGTAAATGGCTGTAATCACGACCAGTATTTAGGACCTTCCTGGGTCATGTGGTAATGTCATGTGATGTACCCAGAGTTCTCTGGGTTCAGGACTTACAGGCTTTGCAGCCAATGGGATTAGTCCAGCCCCCTTGTATATAAGGGGCTGCATTAACTAAATTTGCTCTCTTGTTCTTGCACTGTCTTAGTTCCAGACTATCAAGCAAGCACAATCAGTATATGTTCATTCATCTCAACTAGGCCAAAGCCTAAAGGACCAGCAGCCACTAAAACTGTGAGTTATAAAGCTCAACCTACAAATCCTGTGTGACTACTATTCCACTCAAATCTTTATTAGTAGCACAATAGCCTGCTTAAAGCTAAAAGCTACAAGTCCCAGAAAAGCCTGTGAGGAACCTGCCTCCTGGTTACCTCAAGAGAAACTGTATAATTGCAAAGACTGTTGGATAAAAGTTCAAGTAAAAGCTTCCAGTTATCTGCCGTTTGTGGGCCGGTTGGCGGCAGGACCTCCAATACTAAGCAAACCTCACTCTGGCGTCACGACAAGTAGGGGTTAATACCACCAGACCCGGCAATATCATTGCAACACCCCAGACACCACAAATATATACCGCTGGTCGCGATTACAGGCATTTTCGCACGGTGTGGGGCCGTATCAAAACATTTACTCCACAAGAAATCCGGATTTTCTGTTTGTATAGGATTGCGAGTTTTCTGTTCTATGAATTTAAGGAGCGGGATCCTACTTGTGCACCACCATAAATTGAGTGTGTCATATCCTATTACATTGATAACTATGGATTTTCCATAGACATGCTACCAGTCTCCATTAGTGAAACAAAAGGCTCAAAGTAAATGGAAAGGGAATATTTCCATCATGTGCCCTATAAGCAAAATAAGGGAATAAAAACTGGGTGTTCAGACATCCACCAGGCATTAGAACAAACAGGAAGAAGATTGTTTCAGGGGGCCCTTCTTGCAAAGACATGAACAGGAATTTATCAACCTATAGTTATGGCCAATCTTGTCATTTGGAAGCTAAGAATTTACATTAACAAACCTTTATCAGTAGTAGAAGATTCCTGTAATAGTGTAAAGGAATGTGTATAAATGTCATCAAGGAAGCATTCAGATTCCAGAAATTCAGCTTACTGCTTGTGAATAAAAGGTGGATGTGCCATCCATGCGGAAGATGCAAAGGGTAGCACTGCAAGGCAAACTATAGTTTCTGCTATTATTTGAAGTAGTATTCTGTAAGTGATATACATTGCTTTGCACTCATTTGCAGCTTGACAGGGCATATTGGTAAGGCATTGGCCAGTGCTTCAATGTGATGTTGCTTATATAGTGACAATACAAAAATAATGGCTGTGTGTATGAGTAAAAGCAAAGTAAAAGTAAGTAAGTGTGTTTAAAAATAAGTAACCAATACCAAGGTTACTAATGAAACTACAATATCTCATAGGTGGTAACTATAAAGATTGTAATTTACCAGGCATTTCATGGTCCAGAAAATACAATTGGAAATGGCTTGGTGCACATTCTGTTTTCATTTACATCTGGTAATACTTAAATCCTTCACTGTAAACTGCTGCAAACCTATAACAGATGACCTGGCATACCAGAATCATCAGATTTGTTAGATACTGAGATAAAGGACATATTATACCTTTGAAACAGCCTGTTTCTATTTAGATTAAAATCAAATATTTGAAATGAAGTGACAGGAGGCTTAATTTTCTTTTTCCTTTTGTAGAATATTTCTTTAGGAATTTTCCTGTAATGAAGGATAATTTTGGTTACAGAAATGTTGCTGTCAGTGCGGCATGAGTCAATTACAGATTCCTGGGTGTAGAAAATCAACAAAGAGCGTGAATATTAAAATTTTAAGAAACTCATAGCAATGTTCTATAGAGAAGAATTCATTTTCTATAAATACTTTTAGACAATTGACAAAAAAAAATGTCAGACTTGTGTTTAACTTACCGTAAGTACTTAAAAATGTATCCATTCTTTTCAGACTTTTAAAGAAACTATAATTCTTAGTAATAGAAAAAACAAAAACAAAAATAGGAGAGCGGACATGATCTACTTTAACCGGTTGCCGACAATCTACTTTAACCATACCGCACGGCCCCCAGCTGATTCATATAGCTGGGGGCCGGCGTTAATAGCTGACATGCGGCGATTGCCGCGACTGGCTAGTAATCCTTTAGATCGCCGCTGTCAAAGTTGACAGTGGCATCTAAAGGGACATTTAAACTCTCCCTGGTGGTCCAGTGGGGTAGATCGCCCCTCCGCAGCACGATCGAGGGGGAGCGATCCAGGCTTTATCAATCAAGCACAGAGCACACAGATCAATGTGGTTGTATGAAACCACATTGATTTGTATTAGGAATCTAGTCATTCCTCCTAAAAGTCACCTAAGGGGACTAAAAGTGTATAAAAAAATAAAATAAAATAAAAAATAAAAGTTTAAAACACACAATAACCCCTTCCTTATGGAAAGTTGAAATCATCCCCCTTTTCCCAAATTTCATACAAAAAAATATGTAACATAATAAAAATTAACATATGTGGTATCGCTGCATGCATAAATGTCCGAACTATAAAAATATATTGTTAATTAAACTGCATGGTCAATGGTGTACGTGCAAAAAATTCCAAAGTCCAAAATAGCGTATTTTTGGTCACTTTTTAGATCACGAAAAAATTTATAAAAAGCGATCAAATAGTCTGATCAATACAAAAACCACTAAAAACTTCAGATCACGGCACAAAAAATGAGCCCTCATACCACCCTGTACACATAAAAATAAAAAAGTTATAAGGGTCAGAAGATTTTAAACATATTAATTTTCATGCATGTAGTTATGCTTTTTTCCAGAAAACTCAAACCTATCATTTTAATCGTATGGACCTACAGAATGAAGAGAAAGTGTCATTTTTACCGAAAAATGTACTGCGTAGAAACGGAAGCCCCCAAAGTTACAAAATTGTGTTTTTTCTTCAATTGTCATTGGCCATTGCCTCTTAGCCCTTGATAAAGCCACAGCCTGTGGCGAAACGTCGGGCGGGCGGGCAATGTGTTAGATTTTTAATTGTCTCACACTATAGACTGTGGACTGCAGCCACAGTCTAATTTTTCAATTCACTTCTATAGCATGCAGTGTCATGCCAATCAATGCACCATGGATCAATATGTGTGAGGTTATTTTAATCTCGGCTCATTAAACGTTAAGTTTTAAATTGGGTGGGAAATTTAGGGTCTTAGTGACCGCTTAGCGGTCAAATGTTAATAATATTGGATTTACCCTCCACTCATAGGTCCCTCCTATTGCATTAATTTTCTTCAATTGTGTCACGCAATGTTTTTTTGGGGGGGTTTCGCCGCCGATTATTGGGTAAAATGACTGATGTCATTACAAAGTAGAATTGGTAGGCAAAAGAGAAGTAGGCGTCCAGCACTCGGCATGCGGTAAGAACGACTGCTTTATTCTTCATCAATAGGACACAAACACTTCGGCATGGACAATAGAAAGTAGTAAATAGTAATAGTAATACTACTATAGTCCATGCCGCAGTGTTTGTGTCCTATTGATGAAGAATAAAGCAGTTGTTCTTACCGCATGCTGAGTGCTGGACGCCTACTTCTCTTTTGCCTATCTTATACGTGCTGGTCTACACGTGTCCGAGACACGGCGGTTTAGGTGGTGAGCTGGACTTTCTCTCTCTTTTCTGCAAAGTAGAATTGGTGGCGCAAAAAGTAAGCCATCATATGAATTTTTAGGTGCAAAATTGAAAGGGTTATGATTTTTAAAATTAAGGAGGAAAAAACGAGAGTGCAAAAACGGAAAAACCCTGCGTCCTTAAGGGGATAAAGTGCATACAGTGTCATTAAGCATACTTCTTCACACTTACTTCATTGAGAGGGGTCTGTGCGTCCTAAACCCCCCTCAATCCTGTAAGCCTTCAAATAACCACTCTGGATTTTTTTTCTCACCACACTTGACTGGGCGAGCACTCCTCACTTTTCCTTCTCACTTCGGAAGTAGCCGGAATCCACACACTTCTTTTTTAATATACAAGGTAAGCAATTTATTAATCATAAAACATACGATAAAAGTACTAGTACATAGATGTCCGACACGTTGGGGGGATTATTCCCCTTCCTCAGGGATACGTTATTCTGAGACCGTAGCCATCTTATATACCTAATTTTCACCTCCTTTTCACCTGGAAGCACATTTCATTTGGACAAATTCCTAAACCCTGCTATTTTTTCCAATAATAAAAATTTGCAGGGATGCTCAATACTCATTAAAACCTTTTGGGACCAGTGTGTTAAACTTAAAAATGTAAAAACTTTCTCTTCGGTATAAGGTAGAAAACCTACGTCAACCCTCTGCTATTTGTTCTATGGGAATCACCTGAAGCAACCCAGGTTCTGCATTATGGCACAAGGCAAAATGCCGGGAAACACTGTGTTTTGGATATTTATGTTTTATGTTAAACCTATGTGAGTTTATGTGTTTTCTGAGTGTTTGGGATGTGCGGCCCACATACTGGGTCCCGCACAGACACTTTAACACATAAACCACATAGTTACTGGCACAACTAAGATGGGATCTTATGGGAATATTTTCATCTGTTGCCACACATGTTATACTTTGTTTGCCGCCCTCTATGTGTGAACACGTACCACATCTTTTTTTTGTTACATTTAAAAGATCTTTTTCTTGTATTTCTTCTCTTTTAATTTTACTTAATCTTGGATAAGAAGGTGCTATTTCTTGTGCCACAGTTTTTGCCCGCTGATAAAAAAAATTTGTTTTAAAATTTTCCATTCCTATAGCTTCATTTTTTCCAATTTTTCTTAATAATATATTCAACTTTTTTCGCATCACCTGAAATACGGGAGATGAATGCTGTGCAAAATTCCACATTTTACTTGGCAGTCTTATTCTTTTTCTTATAAGTTAAATTAAATCTGCTTTTTTCCTTGCACCTTTTACCACTGTTTGGGGATATCCCTTTTCTAAAAGTCTCTTTTCTATGATCTTTGAATGATCCTCACAACAGTTTCTTTTAATCCTGTTAAGTTGTCCAAACGGTATGTTCACTTTCCAGTCTTTTAGATGACTACTTTTAAAGCGCAAATATCCTTTAGCATCCATAGATTTGAAAAAAGTTTTTGTATTTATCTTATCTTGGATATAAATTTCTTGTCCAGAGCACATTTCTCCCCATCTATTGCACAGACTTTGGACTCCTGCTGGCCTGGCAGAAGTCCAAAATCAGGAAATTCTGATGCACGCAGCCTTATTCAATCATAGCTCTATCTCACACTGAACTGCTCTGGGCTGTGTGTAGCAAAGTGAGGGAGGAAGTCTGTTCCTAAATTGCAAATGTTGTACCGCTCACTCGTGCTCCAATACACCGATTCCCCTGTGCACGGACGCGCCGGCAACACCCTCGGCTTAATGGGCATACTTGATGAAAGAATTGCTTCCGGCACCAAAGATTGCAGGTAAAACCAAAGCTTGCTTTATTAAATCCTTGGACAATGGTCACATACACTGATAGTGTCTGATGCATTTTGCACCTAGGTGCGTAGTCATATAATTCACATAGTCTAGAACTAAGCACCTAGGTGCGAAACACGTCAGGCATTATCTCTGTATGTATGTGACCATTGTCTAATCTATATATATAAAACTCAATGTATGTGTGTGTGTGTGTGTGTGTGTGTGTGTGTATGTATGTTCCACAAAAACTTCCAAACGGCTAAAAATATTAACATGAAACTTGGGACACATGTTACTTATATGTCAACAATAAACATAGGATAGGTAATTTAACCCTTACTCAACCCCATTTGCCAGGGTCAGGGTTTTTGTTTAAACTCCCATACAAGTCTATGGGAAATATATGTTACTGCATAACTTCCAAACGGCTGGAGATATTTCAATAATACTTGGTCACATGTTACTTATATGTCCACTTAAAATATAGGATAGTTAATTTAACCCTTAACTACCCCCATTTGTGAGGGTCTGGGTTTTTGTTTAAAGTCCCACGCAAATCAATGGGAAATGTATGTTCTCACATACCTTCTGTACGGCTGGAGATATTTCAATACCTGGTACACATATTACAGGTCGGTATATGAGGACGGGATGGGAGGTCAAGATAGGAGGTCAAGATAGGAGGACAGGATGGTTGGGATAGGAGGTCGGGATAGGAGGTGGAGATAGGAGGTCGAGTTAGGAGGTCGGGATATGAGGACGGGATAGGAGGTGGAGATAGGAGGTTGGGATAGGAGGTCGGGATAGGAGGTCAGGATAGGAGAACTTGATAGGTGGTCGGGATAGGAGGTCGAGATAGGAGGTTGGGATAGGAGGTCGGGATAGGAGGACGGGATAGGAGGATGAGATAGGAGGTTATGATAGGAGGTCGGGATAGGAGGTTGGGATCGGAGGACGGGATAGGAGGTCGGGATAGGAGATCAGGATAGGAGGTCAGGATAGGAGGTTAAGATAGGAGGACGGGATCGGAGGACAGGATAGGAGGACGGGATAGGAGGTCGGGATAGGAGGTCGAGATGAGAGGCTGAGATAGGAAGTCGACATAGGAGGAGGGGATAGGAGGTCGGGGTATGAGGACAGGATATGGGGTTGGGATATGACAACAATATATGGGGATGGGATATGTAGTCAAAAGCTTCCTCCTTTGTTGATTTTCCTCCCCATCAAGAATGAGGAAGGAAAAACTGAGCAACACTGAGTACTCAGCTAGTGATTTAATAAAGCAAGCTTTGGTTTTACCTGCAACCTTGAGTGCCGGCCACAATTTTTACTTCATGAAGTTCTCTCCTGTATGGCTTCAGATGATGTCCTGCCTGCTGGCTAATGCCCCTTTCCAGTCTGTGAATCTGAGACAGCAGAAAATACAGAGCAATATCAAGGTAGAAAACTAAAAAATAATTAAACATTTATCATGATGGGGCATTGAACTAAAAAATAATAAAAAAATTTATAATTGTTAGGATTCGACAGGCTGGATGTGGATCCTCTGTGTCAGCGAGGGATTGGCGTGGACCGCACCGGTGGACCGGGTCTAAGCTGCTACTGGTATTCACCAGAGCCCGCCGCAAAGCGGGATGGTCTTGCTGCGGCGGTAGCAACCAGGTCGTATCCACCGGTAATGGCTCAACCTCGCTGACTGCTGAGAAGACGTGGGACAGAAGGACTAGACAGAGGCGAGGTCAGACGTAGCAGAAGGTCAGGGCAGGTGGCAAGGTTCGTAGTCAATGTTAACGGCAGAAGGTCTGGAAACACTGGTAAGGCAATCACAGGAAACGCTTTCACTAAGCACAAGGGCAACAAGATCCGGCAATGCTGGGAAGGGGAAGTGAGGTTATAAAGGCGTGGAGCAGGTGGGAGCTAATTACACTGATTGGGCCAGGCACCAATTAGTGGTGCACTGGCCCTTTAAATCTTAGAGAGCTGGCGCGCGCGCGCCCTAGGGAGCAGAGCCGCGCGCGCCAGGACGTGACAGCCGGGGACCGGGACAGGTAAGTGGATTGGGATGCGATCCGCGAGCGAGCGGGTCCCGCTATGCGAATCGCATCCCCGTCGGCAGTGTCAGTGCAGCGCTCCCGGTCAGCGGGTCTGACCGGGGCGCTGCAGAGAGGAGAATGCTGTGAGCACTCCGGGGAGGAGCAGGGACCCGGAGCGCTCGGCGTAACAATCATGATGGGGGCAATGAACTGAGAGGATTGTAAAATTTTACAAGCTCATGAGAGATACTCTTTTACAGTATTTGATTGTGCATATTTACTAATTATCTTAAACATGGACTACTGTAGATCATTTAGTTGTCATGACCGACTGGAGGGACAGGGAGAGTAAGCCCAAGACTGACCCTAAAAACACTTTGCCTGCCTATTTGCCCATCCATCCTAAACGGTGGATCGACAACTTGGTTAACAAAAAGATAAGTCAGTCATTTGTATGAAATTTTAATATGTCAAAAGACATGGGACATTAAATTAATCTATATGTTGAATAAATTGGTAGTGATGCAGGACCTGTCATATTGGTAACATACCAAATAAATGAGGCTATCAGTTATACAGAAAAATCGGAAAAAAGAACCCTAAAACATAACCTTAACTGATGCTTTAAAAAAAAAAATAAAAAAAAAAAATACTTACAATAAGGTATGGTATAGCTATGGTGACCAATAAGAATATAAATGCAGTAAAAGCTGGCACTCATATGCCAGGAAGAGGTGTTACAGAGTATCACTTCTGACTGACTACAATATGACCAGATTAGACTGAGTTTACATATGTCTGGCATCCGGCATATGTGAACTCAGCCTAGATCCCGACACAACTGATGTCACAACTGATGACAAGTTGTCATCAGTTGTATGGCATCCGGCGTCCAATGTTTTTGGACGGCAGACAGGGAAATGCAGCAAGGTACGTTCCCCTGTCCAGTGCCCTCCGTCATGTCCAACCATCTGGTGTCAAAATTGAGAAGCTGGATGACTATGTACTGTCCCATTCAAATGAATAGGATCAGTACTTGCATCAGTTTCCCTCCGGTGCACGCCCAAGGGAAATTATGCTGGAAAACTGATATATGTGAACCCAGCCTCACAAATCCACTTGTATATATATCTGTACATATTCAATAAATATGTTAGGAGTGTTCTGATATAATACACAACCAAGACATACACCAAAATCCTATCCAACGTGTTTCTCCTTTACTAAATATTAAATTTCCTCAGGGATTAGCATTGTCTTTAACAAATACATTTAACAATTAAATACAAAAACAGTCCCCTAGAAAAATGTTGATCTAACAGCAACTGTTCACAACAGATATGCTGTATGTGCAAACTCCATATAAAGACCTTTGTCAAAGGGAAGAGAGAAAAGATAATAGGAAACAATAAAAGATTCACACCCCCTAGACAAATACCAACATGGAGGTGAGCAATATTCCCATATTCATACCTGTTAAGCAATATACCGTATACGTCATTCAAAACCAAGATAGACTAGAATATCACAATGATATCCAGATAAGATGCAAACATTAGTGGTACAGCATTGCAATCTATGTAAGAGTATGAAACAAAGTAAGGAAAAGAACCTGAAAACTAGAATTTTGGGTAACTTACCCCAGAATTGGCCTTTCTATGATGAATTACGGAAAAAGAAATGGTAACAGTATATATGATGAACAATGATGGTCAAAGCATCCTTATCCCATAGACAGTGGTCAATCAAATATGAAATGTTCTAGTAGTCTTGGCTTTACTTGTACAGTCCAAAAGTCCAAAACTAAAGTTTATTTTTTTTAAGTTTAGGTTTTGGGTTTTTTCTTTTAGATTTTTCCATTCTTAATGTTGTGCTTATTTCATGGAAAGCCAAAAGAATAATTATGGATAAAAGATAACATATGGTTTTTGACTAATTCGCTCTGTAAGGAAAAATAGACAAGAAGACAAGTTAGAAACTGAGAAAAGTGTGTTTAAAATAAATTGGTACTTGTAGTTAACTGAATTCATTACAAGCTGTTTTTTATTTTAAATCCATATTGTTTGCGTTGTGTTAAAATGAAAATCCATGGCTTCAAAAACATGCAGCAATTGTCGTACGCTGAAATGATGAAAATTGAACTGACAGTAATGCTACGCCGTTTACTCATTCACATGTCTGTATTCAAAGGAAAATGTTGTTGTATTTATTAATATTTAAGACAACATTCATCTGTGTGGTGAAACTAGTAATTTGCAATATAATCTTTAAAATACTTCTGGAATCCCTCAATAAAACTACAATGTGATAAGCATCTTAGGGGCTGTATATATGGTGATTTTTCATTAGGGTACATATCAGTATCCTGTCAAAAACTGCAGACATATAGCAGAGCATTCTGTCAGCATGAATATTAAGTTTAATCCCTTCACGCTCAAGGACATACTTTTACGTCATGTGAGCATGAAGGGTGTATGGAAAGAGATCGGGCCAAAGCACTCTCCATACTCTTCAGCATGCATATTTCGTTTAACCCCTTCACGCTCAAAGATGTACTTGTGCATGCTTCTATGAGCATGAAGCTTGTTAGGAGACCTAAGCCTTTTCAATAACTGGTGGCCCCTACTGCTTTCAGCACTGGAGGGCTGCTGCACCAATGAGGATCAGGTCAACTCCCTGTTACTAGATCACAGGGAGCCTACCCGTTGTCATGGCTGCCCCAGGCCTTCTGGAAGCCTTGGTGTGTGTTGTGACTGATTTGCTTTGACAGCCTGCCATAGCAATGCATTGAATTCTACAAACATGAATTCAATTAATGAAATGATTACTTATGGAAATGTTTTCAATTTTTTTAAGTAGTAAAAAATAACAAAAACAATGCACATTGGGTATTGTTGTAACGATACTGACACCCCCCCCCTTTGTTCAATTTTATAGTGTATTTTATTATAAAATAAGGGGTGTCATTACAAAGTACAATTGGTCTCACAAAAAGAAAAGTTGAACAAAAAATTCAACAAGAAGAAAGAAATGTGGTCTCAAAAAGCAGGAGGTGCTCAACCCCAAATGCAGTTGTTAACACCCCTGAGGAAGTCACCATGGAGTGACAGAACCCATGGGGTTCTGGCTATCCTGTCCTTCATCTTTCCATCTACCTGCTCCTCGGTTTGTGGTTTGCTACCTATTACTTGTCTTATGTTTGATTATTATCTCTTATGCACTTTGCGTTACACTATATTATTATCTACCTTATTGTATGCATTGTGCACTTTGGATTAGCAGCATTATCATACCTAATATTTTGCAGGACCGGATTTGGGGAAAGGGGGTTCATGGCTCCTCCCCATGTTGTGTTTTGGTCGCTTTATGAGTTTTTAAAATTGTTTTTAGATGTCCCTGTGTTGTCTCATATATTTATGTATGTGTGTTTTTCCCACAATAAAGATATGATTTGTTCATTGCCAATTTTTTGGGTGTGCACTTCATGCAGCGATTCCTTCTTCTTTCTTATGCCTGGTCCATGTCTATCACATGTATTTTTGCTTTGTTGGATTATGTAAACAATCGCTTTATCTCATACCTTGTATTTCTGTTGTTTAGTTTTTTTTCCAACTGAAAACTATAACATGTGAGCAAATACTAAAACCACGAACAGGGCAACATGTCTTGAAGTCTGTGCTGGTATTTCATATTATGTCCTTTCATTTGTGTGTTATAACCTGGAATTGCAAATACTGGGTTTTAACTCACTTCATGGCCAAAAGTGAACCTGTAGATTGAACAGATTACTGTTTTATACATGAATCTGACATCTGCATGCCTAACAAGGACACCACTTTTATTTCAATGGGCACTGTGTAATATGGCAATTTACCTCCAGTGATGTTGGTAAAAAATTAATTACTCACTACCATGTCCCTGTAAAAACTATAGTTAAATACTAAGAAATCTATAAGTACAACTTTACTTTTTTATGTCCCCAAAGGGGACTATCTATAGCAATCACTAGATTTCTATTATTGATCAGTGCTATGCATAGGCATAGCACTGATCAGTAATATCGGTGATCTACTTCTCTGCTCTGCTAGAAGGCAGGTCAGAGGAGAAGATCGCCAGCAGAGCTACTGGAAGGCAGGTGAGGGGACCTCCGGCTGCCATCTTGACTCATTGGATCCTCGGGTTTTCACTACGGGTGGTCCAATGAGTCCCCCCATACCCCTATAATGCTGCAGATGCCATTATCAGTATCCTAAGGGTTAATGGTGACCATTAACATGATTGGTAATATCTGCCATTACCGGCAGGTCCCTGGCTGTCAATAGCAGCCAGGATCCGCCATGTATGAAGCCAGTGCATCTACTGTGCTTACTTCATGTACAGGATGTAAATGTACATCCTGTTAAGTACCAGGGCACGAGGATGTACATTTACGTCCATTGTCTTTAAGGGGTTAGGAGTTTGGTAAATACTATTTTGTCAGAATGTTGATGGTTGATATTATAAAAAAAAACAATACATTGGGTCTCCATGATTAAAGTGAGACAGCATGTCATCATGAATGCTATAAATAAATTCCAGCACATACATCATTCATGCAATACTTTTCTTACTATAAATTATTCATTCCAATATCACTACATGAGGTAAATTGAAAGGAAGCTGAAGAGAAGTTTCATCTCAGTGTCAAAAGGAAACAAAAAAAAATTAAGAAATGAAGCTACAAATAGAAAATGATGCTGTATCAAATCAGGATCCTGTATTTTGATAAATATTATTTCATCTGTTGACATCTGTTTTTTCATTTTGTTATTTTTTTCCCCCCTTTGGAATCAACTCCTGACCTTTAGCATCAGACTGCCCGGTGTGAACCTATGCGTACAGCTTGTTACGCCTAGCGCTCCGGGTCCCCGCTCCTCCCCGGAGCGCTCACGGCGTCTTTCTCCCTGCAGCGCCCCGGTCGGTCCCGCTGACCGGGAGCGCTGCACTGTCTTGGCCGTTGGGGATGCGATTCGCACAGCGGGACGTGCCCGCTCGCGAATCGCATCCCAGGTCACTTACCCGTCCCGGTCCCCTGCTGTCATGTGCTGGCGCGCGCGGCTCCGCTCTCTAGGGCGCGCGCGCGCCAGCTCTCTGAGACTTAAAGGGCCAGTGCACCAATGATTGGTGCCTGGCCCAATCAGCTTAATTGGTTCCCACCTGTTCCCTGGCTATATCTAGTCTCCTCCCTTGCACTCCCTTGCCGGATCTTGTTGCCTTGTGCCAGTGAAAGCGTTTAGTGTTGTCCAAAGCCTGTGTACCTGATCTTCTGCTACCCATCCTGACTACGAACCTTGCCGCCTGCCCCCGACCTTCTGCTACGTCTGACCTTGCTTCTGCCTACTCCCTTGTACCGCGCCTATCTTCAGCAGCCAGAGAGGTGAGCCGTTGCTAGTGGATACGACCTGGTCACTACCGCCGCAGCAAGACCATCCCGCTTTGCGGCGGGCTCTGGTGAAAACCAGTAGTGGCTTAGAACCGGTCCACTAGCACGGTCCACGCCAATCCCTCTCTGGCACAGAGGATCCACTACCAGGAAGCCGAATCGTGACAGTAGATCCGGCCATGGATCCCGCTGAGGTGCCGCTGCCAAGTCTCGCTGATCTTCCCACGGTGGTCGCTCAGCAATCGCAGCAGATTGCCCAACAAGGACAGCAGCTGTCGCAGTTGACCGCCATGTTACAGCAAATTCTGCCCCTGCTACAGCAGCAACCATCTCCTCCGCCAGCTCCTGCACCTCCTCCGCAGCGAGTGGCCGCTCCTAACCTCCGCTTGTCCCTGCCGGACAAATTTGATGGGGACTCCAGACTCTGCCGTGGATTTTTGTCTCAGTGTTCCCTGCATATGGAGATGTTGTCAGACTTGTTTCCTACAGAACGGTCTAAGGTGGCGTTCGTAGTAAGCCTTCTTTCTGGAAAGGCCTTGTCTTGGGCCACACCGCTCTGGGACCGCAATGATCCTGCCACAGCCACAGTCCAGTCCTTTTTTGCTGAAGTCCGAAGTGTCTTTGAGGAACCTGCCCGAGCCTCTTCTGCTGAGACTGCCCTGCTGAACCTGGTCCAGGGTAATTCTTCCGTTGGCGAGTACGCCATACAATTCCGTACTTTTGCATCTGAACTATCCTGGAATAATGAGGCTCTCTGCGCGACCTTTAAAAAAGGCCTATCCAGTCGCATCAAGGATGTGCTGGCCGCACGAGAGATTCCTGCCAACCTCCAAGAACTCATCCATTTGGCTACCCGCATTGACATGCGTTTTTCTGAGCGACACCAAGAGCTCCGCCAGGAAAAAGACTTAGATCTCTGGGCACCTCTCCCACAGCATCCTTTGCAGTCTATGCCTGGGCCTCCCGCCGAGGAGGCCATGCAAGTGGATCGGTCTCGCCTGACCCAGGAAGAGAGGAATCGCCGTAGAGAAGAAAATCTCTGTCTGTACTGTGCCAGTACCGAGCATTTCTTGGTGGATTGCCCTATCCGTCCTCCACGCCTGGGAAACGCACGCACGCACCCAGCTCACGTGGGTGTGGCATCTCTTGGTTCTAAATCTTCTTCTCCACGTCTCACGGTGCCCGTGCGGATTTCTCCTACAGCCAACTCCTCCCTCTCAGCCTTGGCCTGCTTGGACTCTGGTGCCTCCGGGAATTTTATTTTGGAGTCCTTTGTCAATAAATTCTGCATCCCGGTGACCCGTCTCGCCAAACCGCTCTACATTTCCGCGGTCAACGGAGCCAGATTGGACTGCACCGTGCGTTTCCGCACAGAGCCCCTCCTCATGTCTATTGGACCCCACCTTGAGAGGATTGAGTTCTTTATTCTCCCCAACTGTACCTCTGAGGTCCTCCTCGGTCTGCCTTGGCTCCGGCTTCATTCCCCCACCATTGATTGGACCACCGGGGAGATCAGGAACTGGGACTCTGCCTGCCACAGGAAGTGCCTCTCCCCCCCTCCCAGTCCCGTCAGGCAAGCCTCTGTGCCTCCCCATGGTCCCCGTCCTGGTGTCACACTGCTCCGTGCCAGGCCTCGCCCTCTGCCCTCCCTCCCCATTCCCACTCCTGCTGTACTGCCTGCCGTTGAGGAAACCCTCCATTCTTTCCAGGTGTCCTCATCCCAGGGGAGGCAGTTACCGGACAAAGAGAAGGGGAGACCTAAGGGGGGGGGTACTGTTACGCCTAGCGCTCCGGGTCCCCGCTCCTCCCCGGAGCGCTCACGGCGTCTTTCTCCCTGCAGCGCCCCGGTCGGTCCCGCTGACCGGGAGCGCTGCACTGTCTTGGCCGTTGGGGATGCGATTCGCACAGCGGGACGTGCCCGCTCGCGAATCGCATCCCAGGTCACTTACCCGTCCCGGTCCCCTGCTGTCATGTGCTGGCGCGCGCGGCTCCGCTCTCTAGGGCGCGCGCGCGCCAGCTCTCTGAGACTTAAAGGGCCAGTGCACCAATGATTGGTGCCTGGCCCAATCAGCTTAATTGGTTCCCACCTGTTCCCTGGCTATATCTAGTCTCCTCCCTTGCACTCCCTTGCCGGATCTTGTTGCCTTGTGCCAGTGAAAGCGTTTAGTGTTGTCCAAAGCCTGTGTACCTGATCTTCTGCTACCCATCCTGACTACGAACCTTGCCGCCTGCCCCCGACCTTCTGCTACGTCTGACCTTGCTTCTGCCTACTCCCTTGTACCGCGCCTATCTTCAGCAGCCAGAGAGGTGAGCCGTTGCTAGTGGATACGACCTGGTCACTACCGCCGCAGCAAGACCATCCCGCTTTGCGGCGGGCTCTGGTGAAAACCAGTAGTGGCTTAGAACCGGTCCACTAGCACGGTCCACGCCAATCCCTCTCTGGCACAGAGGATCCACTACCAGGAAGCCGAATCGTGACACAGCTGTTCGACTAGCGTCTACTAAATCTTGCCTAACTATAGTAGATGAATTTTTTTTAAAAACACACAGTTATTATGGAGTTAAGAAGCCTAAACACAAAAAAATTCCTGACTCAAGTCTTTTCCAGCACTTTATACCAGCTGAAGGTTTATTTAAAAAGTTATAGTAAGAAATTTCAGGATCACTAACCTTAATCTTCTCCCAGAGAAAATCATTTATAATTCATACTGAGAGTTACATAAGGTTTATATAGGTAAAGGTAAAGCTTTTAAGTATGGGTTGGAATTAGAAAGATATTCTCCTTACAGCGTCAAAGAGATGGGTCACTGCTTTTGTTTGCTCAATGGGCTTAAATTGCATTCTACATTTTTGTCTGCCAGATGAATGCTTTAGTGTGCCCTGCTATATCTGCAACATGCCACAATGGCCAAGCATCTGTCAAAATGGTGTTGCAACAAACATGTGGTCAGTATAATTTGAGATCCCGATACTTTACGTTAAGCTTTTATATATAAATCTATGTTACACAGTAGTTTTTTTTTATTTTTTTAATAAAGCCAGTCAATGCTGGATGTATGCTACACTGTAGTACTACATTTGCATACATAATATATGACAATTGAATTCACAATTCAAAATTGTAAGTAGCAAAATTATAGCCAATAAGATAGAAGTTTCAATGATCATTAGAGACAATGAACAGGTCTGGACACATATCTCAACTTATTGAGCTATTTACAGACATTTGCATTGGAAGACAGTTTGGTCACTCTGCAGTTCATAATAGCTGTCTTTATGAATAAACTGTATACGATACAGTACAAAGAATCGCATACAATATTGTGTGTTGTTTAAACTAGTGATGAGCAGCATTGTCCGTATTCAAGTTCACGATATTTTGCAAATATATAGACGAATATTCGTCCTATATACGCTAATTTTGCGTATTCGTTATATTCGCATATGTGAATATTCGCATATTCGCATATGTGAATATTCGCATATTTAGTGAGGGGGTGGGCAACTTTACTATTGGTTGCTAGGGATGTTGTTGATAACCTGTGACAAGTGTATTTGCATCATTATAATTGGCCCACAAGTGAAAAGAAGGAATATGCAAATATTCACATATGCAAATATTAGAAATTTCGAATATATAGCGAATATATTTGCAATATTCACGAATTTGCGATAAAAATTCAAAATGCGAATATTCGCGCCCAACTCTAGTTTAAACTTTTAAAAAACACTTTTTTGGGGGGCTGTGAAACAATGTTTGTCAATTTTTTATTTTAGAAAATGTGCTTGTGTGTTTGTGTGTGTGTGTGTGCGCTTCACGCTTCATTCAAACTTTGTACTGTAAAATGCAAGCATTTGAGGTATTCTAACATGGCCCGGCCATGAAGCTCTTTGCCATGGGACCTGCAGGCTCTCCTGACTGGCATATTACTCCAGGTTGGTGTTCCTCCACTCCTTTATGGTAGACTTTTCAGGCTCAAACCCTTCTGCCGCAATACTGCAGCAAGTTTCTTATCACGTTGTGCCTAAAGGCCCTTCTTCTGTCACAGGCAGCCACTCTATTTTCTCTAGCTTCTTTTTCTGACCACAAAAAAAAAAAAAACAACTCCAAACCCCAGGGCCATAGCCCGGGGTAAAAAAAAAACCTTATTAGACTCCCCCCAAAATGTAATTTTTATGTATGTTGGTTTCTGACATGACTCAGATGTCGATAGCTTTTCTTATGCTCCTGGCTCTCCGATGGCCTATCCAGACAAGTGTGCTTGGCTACCTGAAAAAAATTAATAAAAAGAAGCGTACCCATCAGATCCAACAACATTTTTTTTTTTAAATATATCACTCGGTACCTAATCCTGACCATGTACATCAAATTTTTATGTGTCTAGCACCTTTATTTATTTTATTACATTTTTTATTTAGCTCACTAGTCTTAATTCCTCTCAAAGAGAGGGGTCGTGGCCTCACTGTGCAGGTCTCCACCTCCTCCCTCAGTATGCTGTCTGCTCATATCTCCCCTAGCATTAGTAAAACTACAATTCCCAGCTTGTCCTCACTGACAGTAGCGGGACACAAGCTGACAGTGGGAGGATTTTTCCTCCAGCTGTGAACCCTGCACTCACAGCTATCAATCAAGTGTGTCATGACATAGGTGATGATGCATGGACACAGCAGGACTAGTATGTGTCCAAGCAGGCAGGGGGGGGGGGCAGTTGTTTGACTGGCTTTTTCTGTATAAAATATAGACATTTTCGAATGAAAGCAAATGCAAAACCTATTGGTTTTACATGCTTTACAACATATCAAAAGTTTTTCTATCTGACAGTGCCCATTTAAAACCCCTCAAAAGCATCCTGTTGGGGAAGCAGGCAAATTTTATCTGAGGATTCTTCTAAGGACATTATTTTACAATTCAGAAGTTTGATGCTAGGGGAGCAGACCCAGCATCCCACAGTCTCATGTACACCATTTTTTGTCACAAAGTCTCATAAACGTCACAAATATTGAGTACAAGACTAGATCATGATCCAGTTCCCCTGCTGCTCTCCATTATCCTGGGTAGTCCTAAAACCCTGAATTTTTGCAGCTAGGAAAGACATCCGCATCCCATTCTATTACTGAATGGTTCATCATAATAAACCCCAATAATCAGTGGTAAGATAAGCATTCTCGCCTATGGGGGCTCTGGGTAGAATTAACTATAAGATGCTATGCCATTCTAACAACCCAAGGTCTAACCTTGCCCTTCTCTTCCAATTGCATTCAACCATTTATTAACCCCTTAAGGACTGAGCCCTTTTTTGCAATTAAGACCACTGTCACTTTATGCTTTAATAACTCTGGGATGCTTTTACCGATTATTCTGATTCCAAGATAGTTTTTTCGTGACATATTCTACTTTAACATAGCGGTAAATTTTTTTTGCTACTTGCATTTTTCTAACTTTGAAACTCTCTGCTTGTAAGGAAAATGGATATTCCAAAAAAAAAATGTATATTGATTCACAAATACAATATGTCTACTTTATGTTGGCATCGTAAAATTGACCTATTTTTACTTTTTGAAGACATTAGAGGGCTTCAAAGTTCAGCAAAAATTTTCATAATTTTCATGAAAATTTCAAAATCTGAATTTTTCAGGGACCAGTTAAGTTTGAACTGGATTTGAGGGGCCTTTCTGTGAGAAAAACCCCATAAATGACCCCATTATAGAAACTACACCCCTCAAAGTTTTCATAATGAAATTCAAAAAGTGTGTTGACCCTTTAGGTGTTTCACAAGAATTGCAGCAATGTGGAGGAGAAAAATCAAAATCTGCATTTACACTAACATGTTCTTGTAGCCCCATTTTTTTCATTTTTAAAAGTGGTAAAAGGAGAAAAAAAAATTTGTAGCCCAATTTCTCTCGAGTACGGAAATACCTCATAAGTTTGACATAAAGTGTTCTGTGGGCTCACAACATGGCTCAAGAGGGAAAGAGCAACTGTGGGATTTTTGAAAACTAATTTTGCTGTCATGGTTTTTGGGGGCCATGTTGCATTTAGGAAGTCCCCAGGGTGCCAGAACAGCAAAAATCCCACACATGGCATACTATTTTGGAAACTAAACCCCTCAAGGAATGTAATAAGGGGTATAGTGAACCTTAACATCTCACAGGTGTTTGACGACTTTGCGTTGAATTTGGATATGAAAATGGAAAATTAGATTTTTAACACTAAAATTATGGGTTACTCCAAATTTTTGATTTTACATGGAGTAATAGGAGAAAATGGACCCCACAATTTGAAGCCCAATTTCTGCTGGTTAAGAAAACACCACATATGTGGATGTTAAGTGCTCTTCTGGCGCACTACAGGTCTCAGACCAGAAGGAGTACCATTGGACTTTTTGAGATTATTGCTGGAATTGAAGTCGGGGGCCATGTAAATTTACAAACCTCCCATGATGCCAGAACAGCAGAAACCCCCACATGTGACCCCATTTTGGAAACTACACCCCTCACAGAATGTAATAAGAGGTGCAGTGAGCATTTACACCCCACTGGCGTTTGACAGATCTTTGGAACAGTGGGCTGTGCAAATGATAAATAAAATTTTTCATTTTCAAGGACCACTGTTCAAAAAATCTGTCAGACACCTTTGGAGTGTAAATGCTATCTGCCCCCCTTATTACATTCCGTGAGGGGTGTAGTTTCCAAAATGGGGTCACATGTGAGGGGTGGGGAGTCCACTGTTCTGGCACTATGGGGGCTTTGTAAACACACATGGCCTTTAATTTCAGACACATTCTCTCTCCAAAAGCCCAATGGCGCTACTTCTCTTCTGAGCATTGTAGTTTGCCCGCAGAACACTAGAACACTTTACGTCCACACATGGGGTATTTATATACTCAGAAAAAATGGGGTTACAAATTTTGGGGGGCTTTTTTCCTATTACCCCTTGTGAAAATGAAAAATTTTCATGTCCAAATTTAACGAAAATTCGTCAAACACCTGTGGGGTGTTAAGGCTCACTATACCCCTTGTTGTGTTCCGTGAGGGGTGTAGTTTCCAAAATGGGATCACATGTGGGTATTTTTTTTTTTGCGTTTATGTCAGAACCCTGTAAAATCAGCCACCCCTGTGCAAATCACCAATTTAGGCCTCAAATGTACATAGTGCGCTCTCACTCCTGAGCCTTGTTGTGCGTCCGCAGAGCATTTTACGCCCACATACGGGGTATTTCCCTACTCAGAAGAAATTGCGTTAGGTTTTGGGGGTCTTTTTTTCCTTTTCCTTCTTGTGAAAATGAAAAGTATGGGCCAACACCAGCATGTAAGTGTAATTCTTTTTTATTTGTAGACCCCAACTTTACCTTTTCATAAGGGGTAAAAGGAGAAAAAGACCGCCAAAATTTGTTGGGCAATTTTTCCGGAGTACGGAAATACCACATATGTGGCCCTGTACTGTTGCCTTGAAATACGACAGGGCTCCCAAGTGAGAGAGCACCATGCGCATTTGAGGCCTAAATTAGATAGTTGCATAGGGATGGACCCGGTTGCAAGAGTTAGGCTTGCCTCGGATGCCAAAATTACCCTACGGCAGTGTTTTCCAAACAGGGCGCCTCCAGCTGTTGCAAAACTCACTGCATGCCTGGACAGTGAATGGCTGTCTGGCAATACTGGAAGTTTTTGTTTTGCAACAGCTGGAGGCTGCGTTTTAGAAACTGTGCCGTACCAGAGCTTTCTCATTTTTATTGGGGAAGGGGGGGGGGGGGTAACTGTGTAGGGGTATGTGTATATGTAGTGTTTTACCCTTTATTTTGTGTAGTGTAGTGTCCTGTTTTTAGGGTACATTCAGACTGCCGGGGGATTACAGCCAGTTTCCCGTTGGGAGTTTGAGCTGCAGCGGAAAATTTCCTGCATCTCTAACTTGCAGCAAGAGACTAACTGTAAACCCCTGCCCATGTGAATGTACCCTGTATATTCACATGGGGAGGGGGCAAACCTCCAGCGGTTGAAAAACTACAGCTCCCCGCATGCCCTTTGGCTGTCCGTGCATGCTGAGGGTTGTGGATATGCAACAGCTGGAAGCACACTGGTTGGGAAACATTGTCTGTTTCCTAACTCAGTGTTTCCCAATCAGTGTTCCTCCAGCTGTTGTAAAGCTACAACTCCCAGCATGCATGGTCTGTCAGTGCATGCTGGGAGTTATAGTTTTGCAACAGCTGGAGGCACACTGATTGGGAAACACTGAGTTAGGAAACAGACAATGTTTCCCAACCAGTGTGCCTCCAGTTGTTCAAAACTACAGCTACTAGCATGCCCAGACTGCTGACGGGCATGCTGGGTGTTGTAGTTTTGCAAAATCTGGAAGAGCACAGTTTGGAGACCACTATACAGTGGTGCCCAAATGGTAGCGCTCCAGATGTTGCAAAACTACAACTCCAAGCATGCCCAGACTGCCCAGGCATGCTGGGAGTTGAAGTTCTGGAACATCTCTGTCCCTTCAGATGTTGCAGTACTACAATTCCCAGCATGCTGAGACTATCCATGCATGCTGGGAGTTGCAGTTCTGCAATATCTGAAGGGACAGATGTTACAGAACTAAAACTCCCAGCATGCCTGGGCAGTCTGGGCATGCTGAGAGTTGTAGTTTTGCAACATTTGGAGGGCTACCATTTGGACACCACTGTATAGTGGTCTACAAACTGTGTCCCTACAGATGTTGCAAAACTACAACTCCCAGCATGCCCAGACAGCCTTTGGCTTTATGGGCATGCTGGGAATTGTAGTTTGGCAACCCCTAGAATGCAGCAGTAAAGATCGCTTTACTGCTACCTTCATTGCTGCTTCACGCCATCGCCTCCCTACCTCTGCCGCTGATCTCCGCTGATGCCAACGATGATCGGTGGGGACCGCCGTAAGTCCCCAGGTACTGGCCGCCATCTTCTCCCCCCGCTCTGCCCGACATCCAGGGGCGGGCAGAGCGGGGGGTTTCCATGGTCACCCCCTGCCTTCAACTTCCATTGGTCAGTAGTCATTACTGACTAATGGCAGGGGATAGGAGGGGGTGGCATCACTGCCACCTCGCTTCTATCCCTTAGGATGAGTGGGGGTGTCACTGACAGCTCCGAACATCCCTATTTTCTGGGTGATCGGGTCATCAGAGACCCGATCAGCCCGGAATTGCCGCAAATGGCCGATCTGAATTTATTGGCCATTTGCGGCGATCACCGACATGGGGGGTCTCAGAACCCCCCCAGGCATTTGCACGGGATGCCTGCTGAAGGATTTCAGCAGGCATCCCGGTCCGGTCCCCGACCGCCCGCCGTCCTTAAGGGGTTAATGCCCTGAGGCCTGAAGCTGTACTGTCTTGTGCTGTGGCTTTCAGCTCTGTATGTGGATAGCCACAAGCAGGTCAGCCGGAGCTCAGCTAGGAATCTCGGCTTGAGTACCCCCGGGAGTGCTATCTGTTTGTTGAGATATCCGGTAAGGAGGTGGATGGTGGCATCCTCGTGACTGATGGGGTAATAGCGGACAGGGCTGGTGCAAGGATTTTTGCCACCCTAGGCAAAAGCTAATTATGACGCCCCTTGACTCCGCCCAGTGGTCCGCCCTTTGACATGCCCCACCTTACTACTGGGGAGACGCACTGTAACAAACCTCCTTCCCATGTAATCTCCTTACTGCTGGAGTGACACACTGTAACAAACCTTCTTCCCATGTAATCTCCTTACCACTGGGGTGACACACTGTAACAAGCCCCCTCCTCATGTAATTAGCATATTACTGGGGTGACACACTATAACAAACCTTCTCCTCATGTAATCACCTCACTACTGGGGTGACAAACTGTAACAACCCCCCTCCTCATGTAATCTCCTTACTACTGGGGTGACACACTGTAACAACTCCCCTTCTTATGTAATTACCTTACCACTGGGGTGACACACATAAAGGAGTGGGGGGTTATGGTGCTGCTGGCTGAGCTGGTTGAGCGAGTGGTTTAGATGCTTGCTGTATGACTTTCTTGTGCCGGGCAGAGTGGCACCCCCATAAAGAGGGCGCTCTAGGCGGCTGCCTATTTTGCCTATAGGTAGAGCAAGCCCTGATAGCGGAAGAGTAATAGTGAGAGCAGTTTTTTAGAGATTCTACAGTAGAGGATATGGAGGACTGAAATTATTTGGTTTATTGTTATTTATTTCTTTCTCTTTTGGGTAAAAGAGCTTTTTACAGAACCCTCAGTTATATGTGCGTTTAGTGAGCTGCACCCTATCCTTATTTTTATTTGCATTTTTTTTTCATTTAGAGTTAATGCCACTGCATTTGAACAACTGCCACAAATATGACCAGGTTATCCAATATTCTTCTCTGGATATAAGCACAGAATAATAGTTCAGCAGAGAGGGTCTAGAGACAGACCAAAGTGCTTACAGTAAGTGATTCAAATCCCCTTCAGAAAGAATGAATTAAAACAAAGTAATTAGAACCTCATCCTTTAGGTGTACTTTATGGACTTTTTATGATCTCAATAATATACAAAAAAGTACCTATTATTTATTTTAGAGCATTATTTATTTATTTAAAGGTCTCTGTATATATTGAAAATGGGTTTAAGCATATAACATTACACAAACTGACAGACTTGTACAACAGAAGACAGGGCGCTGCAGGTTTGGGTTTACAATATACAAGCTATATTTCCAGCGTATATAACACTTATGCTTAGTTGTTGCAAGGGCTTGCTACGGGGAAGATTACCAGTGCGAAATACTACCCTTCCCGTGATTGCTCCCGCATTAAAAGCTGGCACTGTAATTACTTCTTCTCTGCTATGATGACACAGATTTGCTTCTGAAAAAATGCTTTGCTGTTCTTTTTTTCATTGACTCTGCATTATTTGCTGCCGAGCATGTTAAACATGATCCACTCAGAACCAGGGAATGGGAGGATAAATCAGGGAGAAGTGGAATTAAGAAGTATGTCATATATTTGATGTTCTGCACTACAGGCAACATCAGAGGAGAAATAGCCATATGCACAGAGTATGTGACATGTGATATCACACAAGCATGTTGTCACGTTACTCTAACGTGACTTTTTTTTCATTACTCTTGCTCCATGGTTAAGTACTATCATTTTAATATTTATTTTTATTTTATTATTTTCTTGTTGTTCATGTAACATTCTGCAGTAATAAACAGAGCTTGACATCATTTACATCAGTCCCTTTTCCCAGAGGGGGATCATATTGTTACAGCGAGCGCTTCGGCCGGTCACCCCGGCCGTGAGTGCTCTCTTCCTTTGTCCTCCGGCGGGCCCTGGATTCGCATGCCGTCGACTTGGGCCGTCACTCACCTCCTCCTTTTTCTGTTTCCTCCATGTTCTCACACTGCTGGCGAGTGCGCCCCCGCCTCCTAGGGCGCATGCATGCAAGAGCTCTGAGATTTAAAGAGCCAGTGCGCCTGTCCCTTCTCTATTAGTATGTGCACCTCCCTCTACCTCTTGCCAGATCTTTGTGTGCCCAGTGCCCTAGTGAAAACGTTTATTGTGTCTTGCCTTACCGTGTTCCTGACCTACCTGCTCTGTGACCTGACCTTTCTCCTGTGCCACCTGCCTACTGACCTCTTGCTACGTCCCAGTTCTCGCTACTGTGCTGCCAGCCCTGACCTTCTGCTATCCTGACTACGTGTTGCCATATTCCTCCTGTACCACGTTTTCTCCTCAGCAGCATGTGTGGACGAGTCGGGTCAGGGGTAGCGACCTGGATGCTGCCTACCGGAGCAAGTCTATCCCGCTTTGTGGCAGGCTCTGGTGAAAACCAGCAGCGCCTTAGACTCCCCTCCCTGACACAGCCTAAGCTATCATTCACACAGGCTCAGCGGATCTACTACCTTCTTGCTGCTAACACATATTTGCTTACATCAGACATACAAAAGCTTATGTTTGAATATGTTTAGATTGCTCCAAAAAATGTACCTCAGGAGTGATAACAAAGAATCTTTAGGTACAAACTTGGCCAATATTATTGTAAAAGACTGACTCATTTTTGAATATGCCACCAGCCCCAGTTGTCAGGAAGTGGTTTGGAAGTAGTGCTTGATCATGCGCTGTTTTGGCATCATATTTCTTATGTTTTTAGTTAAAGGGTTACTCCGCTCCCCAGCGTAACGCCCCCTCCCATAGACTTGCATTGGGAGGCAGGACATGACATCACATGACGGGGCGTGATGTCACGAGGGGGGGGGGGGTGAACACGGAAGTCCCCACACAGTGTTTGGAACTCAATGTTCCTGTGGCTAGGTAGCGGAGTAACCCTTTAATGTTTGTAGAACAAAATTTGGGATACAGAGTTCCAACAGGAGGAACGATTTCTTTCTTCCATAGAGGTTTGCTTTTTTTGCTTATTTTACTTTTCTAACTCTATAGCTAAAATTCTATATTTTTTAGAGACTTGTTTATGTTTTAAAAGGCAAAAAGGTACTAATATTAAATTAAAATATGTGTAATGTTACAGTCTTCTAAACGTAAAACAGCTTGTCATACTGCCAATTATTTAAAGCACTTGATGTATAATATTGAACTTACATTAAACAAGTTCCTTTTATTACTTAATTTACACTGTTCTTTATAGTGTCATAAACCACATATCTGGAATGGTTCCTGGAAAAAAAACCTAATGGAGAAATTAATTTCCATTTAATAAAAAAAATCTTGGCATTTTTATTGCGGTTTTGAAATATGTATAAAATCATGTATGGCATTTTTATGTGTTTGAAATTAGTGAATACCATCGAATTGGACTGAATTTATGTAATTTGTTTTTAAACAAATTAAAATGTAAAATGTGACTGTGACAAACTTGTGTGATGTACGGTAATTACTGTGTAAATGTAAAGTGGACCACATGGAAATCCCACTGTAAGGCTAGGTTTCCACTTGTTTTTTTTTTTTGCAAAAACGCCAATAAAAACACCCATTCTGCGGCCAGATGTTAGCTGCAAGTCAATAGGGAACTGCAAAATGCCATATCCACTTGGTGTTTTTCAGTTTGGCGATTATTTAATTCTTTTGGCGTTTTTCAGCAATTTTTGGCTCCTTGGCAGTTTTTCAAAAACAACCTCTTGTTGAGACTTTGGCATTTTTTAAGGAAAATCTTGGTGTTTTCCTCCCATAGAAGTCTATGGGAGTGAAAAAACATCAAGTAAAATGCCATGTGGGTTTTAATACCTTTTTAGCATTTTCATTTTTTCCTCATCACCTTCTAAAAATCATAACGCTTTCAATTTTTCACCTAAAATTCCATGTTTTGGCTTATTTTTTCTGCTACCAATTCTACTTTTCAGTGACATTAGTAATTTTACCAAGATATCCACGACGAAGTGGCAAAAAAATTCATTGTGCTACAAAATTGAAGAAAAAATGCTATTTTGTAATTTTTGGGGGCTTCCATTTCTACGCATTACATTTTTCGGTGAAAATAACATTTTATCTTTATTCTGTAGGTCCATATAGTTAACATGATACCCTACTTATATAGGTTTGATTTTGTATTACTTCTAAAAAAAAATCATAACTACATGCAGGAGAATGTATAAGTTTAAAATTGTCATCTTCTGACCCCTATAACTTTTTTAATTTTCTACATATAGGCCGGTTTGAGGGCTCATTTTTTTTTTTTTTGCAGTGTTATAGCCCCCTTAGTGGCTATTACACTGCACATTGACACGGCAAAGATCGGTGTTATCGGCGGTCGATTGCTCAAGCCTGGATTCCTGGATAGGCAGGTAATGGTCCCGATCAGAGGCAGGTTATGGCAGGTAATGGTCCCGATCAGCACGACTGATGAGCCATGATCTGAAGTTTTAATTAATACCATTGTTGTTTTGATGGGACTTTTTGATTGCTTTTTATGATTTTTTTTATGGGATATAAAGTGACCAAAAATGCACAATTTTGGATTTTGGTATTTTTTTACATGTACGCCATCGACAGTGCGGTTTAACTAACCTTCTATTTTAATAGTTTTGACATTTACGCACAGGGCGGTACCACATATGTTTATGTTTATTTTCGATTACAGAATTGTATTTAAAAAGAATGAGAAATGAGGGGTGATTCAAAATTTTATTAGGGGAGGGACAATTATTACCTTTTTTTTTTATACATTTTTTATTTTAGTCCCCATAGGGAGCTATACCATGCAATCTTTAGACTGCATACACTGATCAATGTTGCTCTGTAAAACAGCATTGATCAGTGTTATCGGTGCTCCACTGCTCTAGCCTGCAGAGCCTGGCTGGGGACATCAGAGCACCGATAGGACAGCGAGGAGGTAGGTAAGGGCCCTCCCACTGTTCTGATCGGGACATCGCAATTTCACCACGATGGTCCCGATAGCTCTGCTGAGCTATCAGTATCGTTTTTTAACAATTCATTAAGTGATGATACTTTGTAGAGGGCCTAATGTCTGACCCCCTATATGGTCACTGAATGACGGTATTGTTGACTATATTGGTCTGCTTGTAGTGGTAGCATGCACTAGTTCCTGACTGAAAAAACAAGTGTACACCTGGCTTGACCATGTTATTAGCTGTTTCCATGCTCAAATGTTACTTTCTTCTTTGGGTTGTTATGATAACTTGCATATGTAAGGTGATCAAATAAAGCTAATTTTACCACAGCGTGATACTATATGTGGACTGGTGAGGTTTGTGTGCCAGAGCTGCTTTTCAGTACCAGTCCATCTCTGTTCTCAGTGACTCTGGTATATATGTAATGCTTTATAATTGCCCCCCCCCCCCCCAAAAAAAAAAAAAAACGAATGCTGAAGACGCCACTGCCTGTGTGAGGAGAGATGAAGAGGACAGAACACTGCACAGAACACTGCAGGGAGGTGCTGCCATTTTATGGACTGAAGGGACCAGTGTGAAGAGATCCAGAGCTATAACACACAGTGAGTGATCACCATGTTTGTCAGACTGTGTGACAGGTAGTGTATGAAGTATTATAGGGAGTGTATATAATGCAGTGTATATATTGTTATAGGGAGTATATATAGGGAGCGTATATAGTGTGTAAGGATTTCTCCCTGGGGATAGCTCTGGGATCATCCTTGACACCACCACAGGACACGTTTCCACTTCAATCAGCAGGCAAACAACAGTACTTTATGCAAGTTTGGCTTTATTAGACAGGTTGCAGGATAAATAAAAACCTGAGGCAGGAACAAACAAAACCCTAGACATCTAGTCACTAACTAAACAATCCAGCATGTCCTGACTATACACTAGTGGGCTTTTCCCGGGCAATTAAACTTATGCCTCCTGCAACCTTCTACTCACTGTTCACACACAGCGTTTGCAACTTCTTGCTGGGCTTGGAAACTTTAGTTTGTAACTGGATTGAACACTGGCTCATGGATCGTACCCAGAGAGTGGTGGTCAATGATTCGTACTCTGATTGGTCCCCGGTAATTAGTGGTGTACCCCAAGGTTCAGTACTGGGCCCGCTGTTGTTTAATTTATTTATCAATGATATAGAGGATGGTATTAACAGCTCTGTTTCTATCTTTGCAGATGACACCAAGCTTTGTAGCACGGTACAGTCTATAGAGGATGTGCATAAGTTACAGGATGACTTGGATAGACTAAGTGTCTGGGCATCCACTTGGCAAATGAGGTTCAATGTGGATAAATGTAAAGTTATGCATCTGGGTACTAATAACCTGCATGCATCGTATGTCTTAGGGGGGATTAAACTGGCAGAGTCACTGGTAGAGAAGGATCTGGGTGTACTTGTAGATCACAGACTACAGAATAGCATGCAATGTCAGGCTGCTGCTTCCAAAGCCGGCAGGATATTGTCATGTATAAAAAGAGGCATGGACTCAAGGGACAGGGACATAATACTCCCCCTTTATAAAGCATTGGTACGGCCTCACCTGGAATATGCTGTTCAGTTTTGGGCACCTGTCCATAAAAGGGACACTGCGGAGTTGGAAAGGGTGCAGAGACGCGCGACTAAACTAATATGGGGCATGGAACATCTTAGCTATGAGGAGCGATTAAAGGAGTTACAATTGTTTAGTCTTGAGAAGAGACGTTTAAGGGGGGATATGATAAACGTATATAAGTATATTAATGGCCCATACAAAAAATATGGAGAAAAACTGTTCCAGGTTAAACCCCCCCAAAGGACGAGGGGACACTCCCTCCGTCTGGAGAAGAAAAAGTTTAGTCTCAAGGGGCGACACGCCTTCTTTACCGTGAGGACTGTGAATTTATGGAACGGTCTACCTCAGGAACTGGTCACAGTAGGAACAATTAACAGCTTTAAAACAGGATTAGATACATTTATGGAACAAAATAACATTAATGCTTATGAAGAAATATAAAATCCCATCCCTTCCCCAATATCGCGCCACACCCCTACCCCTTAATTCCCTGGTTGAACTTGATGGACATATGTCTTTTTTCGACCGTACTAACTATGTAACTATGTGTCTCATCCACACTTGGGGCCACTCACAGCTCGGGCTGTGTGTTCCTCCCCAGGACCCCTGCCTCTCCCCTACAGCCACCTTGCTGTCTTCTGGGGAGAGCCCAGACTATTCTGTTTCCTTTCCTTTTATAAACACTTCCCCTTTCTGCTACCTCATTAATTAGGCCACAGGTGGAGGTTTCTCCAGGGTTAACTAGGGAAATACACCCTTCCCTTGCCACACTGTTACAAGTATTATAGGAAGTGTAAATAGTGATTTATAGAGTGTATACAGTGTTATAGGAAGTATATAAAATGATGATTGTAAGGGCACGTTCACATTAACATCAGTCCCCATTAATTCATGCCCGTTTTAAAATCCGTTCTTGCCTGGGATTTTTTTACAGTCCTTTACAAGCCGTTTACACCTGTTTAGTTCCTAATCCGTTATTTTTTATGGCAAAAAGACGTTGCATGCAGTATTTTTTCCCTCGTCAAAAATAACGGAGTAGAAATGGATATTATAAATTTAACATTGAACTCTATGGCAAACGGATGAGCCTTTAATGTCATCCGTTTGCACATGGTTTTTAATATCCGTTTTTGAACCATTATTACTTGAAATCAGCAGACTCCTGCAGTGCTGCGGGACGACTACTACTCCCATGATGTGAGTAGTACTTCCCCCGGCTGCGGGAGTTTCCATGAGGGGAGTAGTAGTTCCCCCGGCTGCAGAAGTTTCCATAATGGGAGTAGTAGTTCCCCCGGCTGCGGGAGTCTGCGGGTGTCTGGGGAGGCTACATTAGTGCTTGTACTACTACCCCCCTCATGGAACAGAGTCTGTTCCATGTTGGAGGTAGTAGTACAGGGGCTGACGGATTGATCGCACTGGGTCTCACTTCTAAGACCCGATGCGATCATAAGCTATTAACCAGGGGAGCGGGTGGCATGCTCTGCTCCTCTGTGTATTGTGTCTTTACTTACATTTTTAAATCCCCCACCGGGAGCCCTGAATGTCCGGAACTGAGGAGCCATTCAGGGCTCCCAGTGGGGTCTTTATAGTGAAGATTGTGAGTGTGCAGCAGGGGTCATATGTATATATAAGCACTTTGGGGGGCAAGATGTATAGTGCAGTGGGAGGCAAGACATATAGAAGCGCTATATGTCTAGCCCCCTGCAGTGGTTCTATATATCTTGCCCCCCCCCCACTGTGCTATATATGCCTTGCCCCCCACAGCGTATTTACACACATATTGTCCCCGCAGCACATTTATATACATATGCCTCCTGCAGAGCTAAGTTTGAGAAGTATTCTATCAGCAGCCCATCGGGCCGGCTGGGGAAGCCAGCGGCATTGCCTTGCGTTCACCGGCTGATCTGATGCCTCCTGATAGAATACTTTTCACAAATTGCACTGTGGGGGGGAGGGCATATGTATATAAATGTGCTGCGGGGGCAATATGTGTATAAATGCGCTGTCGGGGGCAAGACATATATAGCGCAGCAGGGGGCAAGATATACAGAAGGGCTGCGGGGGGGCCAGACATGTAGCACTATATATCTGGCCCCCCACAGTGCTTCTATATGTCTCGCCCCACCTCCCCCACTGTGCTATATGTCTTAAACAACCCCCCCCCCCCCCCGCAGCGCTTTTATATACATATGGCCCCCACAGTGCAATCACAATCCTCACTTTAAAAACCCCGCTGGGAACCCTGAATGGCACTCGGTTCCGGACAACCAGGACATCAGGCGTGTGATTTAAAAATGAAAGTACATAACACTCTCAACATCGCAGGGGAGCGGAGCATGCCGCCCGCTCCCCTGGTTAATAGCTTATGATCGCATCGGGTCTCAGAAGTGAGACCCGATGTGATCAATCCCTCAGCCCCAGTATTACTACCCCCAGCATGGAACATACTCTGTTCCATGATGGGGGTAGTAGTATAAGCACTAATGTAACCCTGTGGTGTTAACATGAATGCCTGCAGTGGCCACAAACTCAGGCAAATGGGGTATAAAGTTTGAAGCCGGATCCCACTCAGAGGTGGCACTAGGACGTCGTACAGTACTGGTACTAGGACCTGGCTCAGTATTATGCCTAGGACAGTGGCGGGGTGGTTCCTCGTTAGAATCAGTAGAAGACGAGGAAGAAGAAGAGGGCAAATATATCAACTCTTCACCTCTGTCTGAGCAAGAGGAAGATGCCAAGAAGGCATATGTCTCCTCACTGGTGTATGTGCAACGCTTTGACATATTTGGTGAAGTGTCTCTGATGTACCAACAATAGAACTATATATTTTTTGTATTTTTATAATTTTTATTTTTTACTTTTTATTGTTTAATGGAAACAAACAACCTGAATCCCTAGAACTACTCGCGGTGAGACAATTATAGATAAAAAAAATAATAATAATAACTGTAACAGCACCACTAGTACTATAATATGTCACTAATAACTAACATATATATATATATATATATATATATATATATATATATTTTTTTTTTTTTGTAATTATGGAAAAACAAACAAAAGGCAAGACTTCAATTTCTTCACTGTAGCCTGTTCACTATCACAGATTACAGCAGCTGATGAATGAATGTGAATGAATGAATCAGCAGCAGGGTAAGGGGCACTGTGACACTTCTGGGCACTGTGACACTTTTTATTACTGTACTGTCACTGTTATATTCAGTGACAGTCACAAGGATCTTCACTGCAGCCTGTCAGATCACACAGGCTGCAGACTTCAGACAGGAAGGATAGCAGCAGGTAAAAGGGGCGCTACAGGGACACTGTGTCACTGCTGGACACTGATGGGCACTGTGTGACTACTGGGCACTGTCACTGATGGGCACTGTGTGACTACTGGGCACTGTCACTGATGGGCACTGTCACTGTTATATTCAGTGACAGACATAAGGTTCTTCACTGCAGCCTGTCAGATCACACAGGCTGCAGACTTCAGACACAGAGAACAGCAGCAGGATAAGGGACACTGCTGGGTACTATACTGTCACTTATCTGTGACAGTGACAAGAATCTTCACTGCAGCCTGTGAGATCACAAAGGCTGCAGACTTTAGATGGGGAGAACGGCAGCAGCGGTAAGGGGCACTGCGGGGACACGGGTTTTATAGCGCTTTTTTACAGGATTTCTAAAAGCTTTTGGTACACTTTATCTTCTTTCTTCTTCTGCTACTCTAACTCCGTCTCCGATCGGTACTTAGACAGAAGTGAGATCTTCGAAGTTGGCGTTACTGTAACAAATAAGCAGAGATACTGTGATTGGTCCTCAGGGACCAATCACAGAGCTCTCTGCCCAGGACCAATCACAGATGGTCCTGGGATGTCAGGCAGAACTTGTTTCCCGCCGGTAACAGCGGGAGTTCTGCCGTCTCTGATGTGTACATCTGACTTATGATTATTGTGGTTTCCCCCATGTACATATGTTCTGCAGTGTATTCAATTATAAAATGTGTTGTATCTTTTAAGAGTTATGTCATGTGATTGTTACCCAGGAGGTATCAGTGACCAGGTGATCCCAAGAGCGACCTATGGGTTCCCTGCTAGACTCCCCCATGTAAGCGCTGGGTGGAGCTAGCTTCCTTCTTCTTGCTCTCTTGGAGCTTAGAGCTCTTGCTTCCTGCTGAGGTCCAGTGCAGTCGTGCTTAGTGTGTGTGTCCAGAGTGTTGGAGACCTCAAAGTCGAGTCCTGCAGCCACCATCAATTCAAATAATCTAAAGTCACAGCTTGATAAGTCAAGTCAAGTCAGTCCCTTTCATCTGACAAGTCAGTGTAGTCTGCATTCAATTGTCCAGTCCTACTACAAGTCCCAGCAAAGGCCTTAAGGTCTCTGCATCAATGGTCACCTCCTTGGGCTCTAGCTGTCTTTACCAACTGTCTCAGTAAAGCTACCATTGTCTGTAACTTGGTGTCGGAGTCTTTATTGCCCCCGTGCCTAGCACAGAATCCAGCGGTATACCTTTGGGTAGTTTTAGGCTAAACCACGTCCTGGCATCACGTATAGAAGGGGTTAATGCCATCTTTTTCTAGGGTAACAACATCTGCCCACATCACACCCCGCTACCACATTAGGGACTCATTAGGGATATAGGTTGAACTTGATGGACTTTGATCTTTTTTTCAACCTTATGAACTATGTTACTATGTTACTATTATTCTTAGTATAAGCCATCAATACTAGATTGACAGGGGTCTACCTACCAGTGCCCTCACTGATCAATTATTTGAAAAGGCTGTGCACTTGCAGCCAGGGTAAACATTGAAGAAGTTGCAATGAGCGCCATGATCGTCGGCAAGGATGCTACCGGTCAATACCCCACAGATTCTATAATATTGATGGCCGATCCTGAGGTTAAGTCAGCAGTTGGATAACTGCTTTAATATTATGATTTTTAGTGACCACAGGCTTGGAGTGACATGCAGTTTGTGGTGTTCCCTTGTATCTGGACACTTTCAAAAAAGAGATTTAGGAGAAGGAGCAGTGATCATGGGGCAGCTATTTCTCTGAGGCTCTTGTTTATAATCCCATTGAAAAACATTGCAGTCAGCATCTCCCCAGCCTGAAATAATGGCAATTTATCCAATCAGCAATATAAATGTACTTGTATTCTTTTAACATTTTAAAGCGGTAATAGAGAGTGACATATACTTGAGATTACAAACTATAACAAATTAAATTACCTTTTATTTTCACTCTAAACGCTAAACTCCCACTGCAACAATTCTATAGACTGTAATACTTGATGAAAAGCTGAACTGACAAGGTGGAAGAGAAAATGGCCAGTCGTTTTTTTCTCCCTCTTTCTTTTTTTAAAGAACAGCATCCTTAAACAGCTCCTTTGTTGACTATTTCCCTTTAGCTTTTTCTATTTTAAAAAATTAATGATTTTATGTCTTAAAAAATTAAAATCTCCCACCAGCAGTGTTCATATAGGGTGCCCTTGCCATAAACCACCATAGCTGAAGGACAAGCAGTGATTGCTGAGCAAACAGGCATATATATATATATATATATATATATATATATATATATATATATATATATATATCTGACACAAGTGAGTCCACTTCTTACATTTTTGTACATATTTTATTACATCTTTTCATGTGACATCACTGAAGATGCAACACTCTGCTACAATGTTAAATAGTGAGTGCACAGCCTGGATATCAGTGTTTAAAGCAGAACTTTGGCCCAAACTACCACCCGTCTACAGCACACTCTCCTCACTGACAGTCGGAGGTGCCAGAAAGTTAAACAGATTTGTAAATTACTTCTATTGAAAAATCTTAATCCTTCCTGTACTTATTAGCTGCTGAATACTACAGTGGAAATTCTTTTCTGTTTGAAACACAGAGCTGTCTGCTGACATCACGAGCACAGTGCTCTCTGCTGACATCTCTGTCCAATTTAGGAACTGTCCAGAGTAAAAGGAAATCCCCATAGCAAACATATGCTGTTCTGGACAGTTCCTAAAATGGACAGAGATGTCAGCAGAGAGCACTGTGCTCGTGATGTCAGCAGACAGCTCTGTGTTACAAAAAGAAAAGAATTTCCGCTGTAGTATTCAGCAGATAATATGTACTGGAAGGATTAAGATTTTTTAATAGAAGTAATTTACAAATCTGTTTAACTTTCTGCCACCAGTTGATTAAAAAAGAAATATATATATATATTTCACCAAAGTACCCCTTTAAGCATAGAGAAGTCAGCATCAGCCCGTGTCTGTCGGTACCCAGGTGCTCTTTAGACGGACAGCAGCAATGTAAATGTCCACACACTTGGTGAGGTTGAAGAGAAAAGACACTTGCCTGGCGCTTGCTGAATCAGGAAACAAAGTTGTAAGGATGCCAAACTTCTGGATGGTTTCAAACAGTGTTTTTTTATTTTTTATTATACAAACAGTTGACAATCTGTTTCAAGGGGATCTGGACCCCTCTTCCTCATGTCAGGGAGGTGGACACACAAAACAGGGGATGTTTTATACATGACCTAATTTAAAAAAAAACACTAAGAATGTCCCGGCCAGGGGGCAGGCCGGGGAACTTCATCACAGGCACGCGCACTGGTCTATGTGAATGTAAACAGACAACATATGCTAGTGATACATTTGTAAACAAAGGCAGTTTAACATTTTCACATGAAAACAGTCACAATCACAATTATGCAGCTGACATCCTGGAAGAGGTATTAAGTTTGACAGTATCGTTCTTGTTGTGTGCGCAGAGGATGTGGAGAATCCCGTGCGCTTGCGACAGCTGCAGTGCCCCGGCTCGGGTTCATCAGCTCGATTCGCTTCCGGGGGGGGGGGGGGGGAGAGAGGTGGTGCTCATAAGCGTTATTGTGTTTACAGTACTTTAACGGGAGATGTGGAGAGAATCTCCTGCACTCGCAACCGCTGTTGCGCATGATTTGTGCTCACAGTCTTCCTGCGCTCCTATGTGATGCAGCGCATGATTTAACCCCTTAAGGACAATGGACATACTCCTACGCCCCCGTTTCCGAGTCCTTAAGGACCGAGGACGTAGGAGTACGTCCTGTCCATTCCCGCCCCCCCCCCCCCCCCGCCGCTAGCTGGAGGGGAGCCGGTGCCCGATGCCTGCTGAAATCGTTCAGCAGGCATCGCAGCATATCGCCCAGGGGGGTCATTATGCCCCCCCATGTCGGCAATGGCCGCAGATCGCTGGACAATTCAGTCCAGCGATCTGCGGCGATTCCGGGTCAATCGGGTCTCCAGTGACCCGGTGACCCGGAATTACTGGCTGATCGGGGCCATCAGAGACGGCCCCGAACAGCCATAGCCAGCAAGGGTGAGGTTGCACTGGTGCCACCTCACGATCGCCCTGATCCGTCGGCCGGTTAACTGGCCGACCAATCAGGGCGCCTGCTGCGGGTGTCCCTCTTCCGGAGGACATGAGCAGGTGCGGGAAGAAGACCCCGGGAGCTGGGGACCCCAATCCCCGGCGTCAATTTTGGGATCGGGGCCCCAGGAGTGGCGGCGACGGCAGCGGCAAGGGACTTACCTGTGTCCCGGAGCAGCAGCAGGAGGTGAGTGACAGCCTCCTGCTGTTGCTTAGCAACAGCTCCCAGCATGCAAAAAAGGCATGCTGGGAGCTGTAGTTATGCAACAGCAGGAGGCAGACCACCACAACTCCCAGCGTTCCCTTATGGGCATGCTGGGACTTATGGTTTTGCAACAGCTGGAGGCACATTTTTTCTATGGAAAAGTGTACCTTCAGCTGTTGTATAACTACAACTCCCAGCTTGCACAATCAGCTAAAGTGCATGCTGGGAGTTGTAGTGGTGCATCTGCTGGTTGCATAACTACAACTCTCAACATGCCCGTTGGCTGTCGGTGACTGCTGAGAGTTGTAGTTTTGCAACAGCTGAAGGCACACTGAGTTAAGTAGCAAACCAGTGTGTCTCCAGCTGTTGCATAACTACAATCCCCAGCCAAAGTAGTATGCCTCCAGCTGTTGCATAACTACAAGATCCAGCATGCCCTTCCGCTGTCCGTACATGCTGGGGGTTGTAGCTTTTGCAACAGCTGAAGGCATACTGGTTGCAAAACACTGAGTTTGTTACCAAACTCGGTGTTTCACAACCAGTGTGCCTCCAGCTGTTGCAAAACTACAACTCCCAGCATGCACTGATAGACCGTACATGCTGGGAGTTGTAGTTTTGCAACAGCTGGATGTTTCTCCCCCCCAATGTGAATGTACAGGGTACACTCACATGGGCGGAGGTTTACAGTAAGTATCCGGCTGCAAGTTTGAGCTGCGGAAAATTTTCTGCCGCAGCTCAAACTGCCAGCGAGAAACTACTGTGAACCCCCGCCCGTGCGACTGTACCCTAAAAACACTACACTAACACAAAATAAAAAGTAAAAAACACTACATATACACATACCCCTACACAGCCCCCCTCCCCAATAAAAATTAAAAACATCTGGTACGCCACTGTTTCCAAAATGGAGCCTCCAGCTGTTGCAAAACAACAACTCCCAGTATTGCCAGATAGCCAATGACTGTCTAGGCATGCTGGGAGTTTTACAACAGCTTGAGGCACCCTGTTTGGGAATCACTGGCGTAGAATACCCCCATGTCCACCCCTATGCAATCCCTAATTTAGGCCTCAAATGCACATGGCGCTCTCACTTTGGAGCCCTGTCGTATTTCAAGGCAACAGTTTAGGGCCACATATGGGGTATTTCCGTACTTGAGAGAAATTGCCTAACAAATTTAATACTTAATGCCTAATACTTAATACCTCTTCTAGGATGTCGGCTGCATAATAGTGATTGTGACTGTTTTCATGCTTTTTAGCATCTCTGAAAATATTAAATTGCCTTTTTTTTACAAGCGTATCACTAGCACATGTTGTCTGTTTACATACACATAGACCAGTGTGCGTGCCTGTGATGATGTTACCCCGCCTGCCCCCAGTCCAGGACACTCTTTGTGAGTTTTTTACAATTAGGACATATATAAAACATCCCCTGTTTTTGTGTGTCCCCCTCCCTGACCTGAGGAAGAGGGGTGCAGATCTCCTCGAAACGCATTGTCAACTGTTTGTATAATAAAAAACGCTGTTTGAAACCATCCAGAAGTTTGGCATCCTTACAACTTCATTTCCTGATTCAGAGAGTGTCTTTTCTGCTCAACCTCATCAAGTTTGTGGACATCTACATTACTTAAGGGTGTACTCACTTTTGTTGCCAAAGTGTAGACATAAATGGCTGTGGGTTAAGTTATTTTGTGGAGACAGCAACATTATTATAGTGTGGCTGTGCACTTTACATTGTAGGCTGCTTTACAATGTAGCAAAGTTTCATTTCTTCAGTGTAGTCACATGATGTTCACGTATGTGATCTATCTATCTATTATCACCAAAACACAAATTAAGGGACCCTATTACATCTAATGAAAGAAAGTGCAACAATTGTGATACACCATACAGAAAAAAACACTGATAACAGATATATAATCAAAATGCTATGTGCCCTGATGAAGCTCAGTAGAAGCGGAACATACATTGAACACACCAATTGGTAAGGATCTATACATGGTAGATATTGTGGTTGCTTTTTCATCTTGGCTGTCTTCTCCTATTCACTTTGGTTTTCCTTACTCTGGTATTATACCTTGTTCATGCATTTAGCTGTTTTGCATTTGGACCTAGTAGGCCGGATATGCCATGTATTCAACCTGGATGGTGATACTGGTCCATCTCATTATTCCTTTTTCCTTCCTTCCTGTGGGTAGCATTATGTCTTAGTGGGTGGAGAGGGTGCTGTTATTTTTTGTATGTTTTATGGAAGCATTATTACAGTGATCAGTGTTTTTTCTGTTAAATATATATATATATATATATATATATATATATATATTCCTCCCTAATATGTGTTACAACCATTAATTGCTGAACATCAATTTAGAATTCTACTGCTTTCACTGAAACAGAATGTGCTTAAAATGGGTCAATGTCATGTTTTATTTAGTATTCACAGAATCTCTCATATAGGAGACACTGACGTGCTATATTGTAGGGAAATGCTTGTCTCTAGAAAGCATATTTCGCTTTTACAAGCATTGTTTTAAGAATTAAACTTGACTTTGATAGCTACATAATTAAAACAAGAACATTAAGCTCTCCAGAGACAAATCTAATGCAAAAAGTATACATCAGCAGTTAAGCTAAATATCTTTGGCAACAACCAGAACAGAAAGAGAACATAGAGTGAAACATCATATTGACATGTCAGTATCTATATTTCCAGCATTATAATTAGTGTTATTAACAAGATAGAACTTTATAAAATTAATATTTTAGATATTTTTCGAGACTACAATAAAATTCCTTGAACAAAGAAAGAATGCATTGTTGTCCAGCTATAGCATTAATCAAGTCAACATACACAAGTCAAAATAAAGTTAATGTTTTATATAGGTAAAGTCAAAACAGGGTAAGAAAATAAGATGCTCCCAACTGGCCCTCCAGAGTATGCTATAACAAAAAATATTGAAGGTTTTGATTCACAAAAACCTCTGAGAAATTAGACTTTGGAATGGGCACTCCTCATCAGAACTAAGTTTACAGATGGATCATCAAGTTTATCATTTGTTTGAACAATAGAAATACAGATCTACATGTTTAAAATTCATACCGAACTCTTTGTTTGCAACAAATACCGTATATACTCGAGTATAAGCCGACCCGAGTATAAGCCGAGACCCCCAATTTCAACCCAAAATCCCAGGAAAAGTTATTGACTCGAGTATAAGCCTAGGGTGGGAAATACCTCATCCCCCCCTGTCATCATCCAGACCCGTCATTAACATCCTCATCATCATCCCCTTGTCATCATCCCACACATCCCCCCTTCATCATCCCCTTATCATCCCACACATCCCCCCCTTCATCATCCCCTTGTCATCATCCCACACATCCCCCCTTCATCATCCCCTTATCATCCCACACATCCCCCCTTCATCATCCCCTTATCATCCCACACATCCCCCCTTCATCATCCCCTTGTAATCATCCCACACCCCCCCTTCATCATCCCCTTGTCATCATCCCCACCCCCCTTCATCATCCCCACACCCCCCCTTCATCATCCTTTTCTCATCATTCGCCCTCAGTGGTCTTCAACCTGCGGACCTCCAGAGGTTTCAAAACTACAACTCCCAGCAAGCCCGGGCAGCCATCGGCTGTCCGGACTTGCTGGGAGTTGTAGTTTTGAAACCTCCGGAGGTCCGCAGGTTGAAGACCACTGCGGCCTTCAACATCATCCAGCCCCCTCTCACCCCCTTTAGTTCTGAGTACTCACCTCCGCTCGGCGCTGGTCCGGTCCTGCAGGGCTGTCCGGTGAGGAGGTGGTCCGGTGGGATAGTGGTTCCGGGCTGCTATCTTCACCGGGGGTGCCTCTTCTCCGCGCTTCCGGCCCGGAATAGAGCCGTTGCCTTGACAACGACGCATCTGCGTCGTTGTCAAGGCAACGTGACTATTTTGAGGCCGGGCCCGAAGCGCTTAGAAGAGGCCTCCCCGGTGAAGATAGCAGCCCGGAACCACTATCCCACCGGACGACCTCCTCACCGGACAGCCCTGCAGGACCGGACCAGCGCCGAGCGGAGGTGAGTACTCAGAACTAAAGGGGGTGAGAGGGGGCTGGATGATGTTGAAGGCCGCAGTGGTCTTCAACCTGCGGACCTCCGGAGGTTTCAAAACTACAACTCCCAGCAAGCCCGGACAGCCGATGGCTGCCCGGGCTTGCTGGGAGTTGTAGTTTTGAAACCTCTGGAGGTCCGCAGGTTGAAGACCACTGCGGGTGGGGGAGTTCACTCGAGTATAAGCCGAGGGGGGTGTTTTCAGCATGAAAAATCGTGCTGAAAAACTCGGCCTATACTCGAGTATATACGGTATATATGCATGTATTTGCCTGTTGAGAAATTGGGGATGAACCTGAATGTATAACATTTAAATAAACTTTACTAAATTACTTGATAACTTGAGTGTCCATCTGCAAAGTTGCTTACAATGAGGAGTGCCGCTTTAAGGCTAGGTTTCTACTTGTTTTTTTTTTTTGTACACCTAAAAAAACGCCAGCAAAAACGCCAGAAAAACTGCCACAGGTTTTTCCTGAGTTTTGGCAGTTTTTCTGGCGTTTTTTCTGGCGTTTTCCCTAGTGTGTGGAAATAGCCAAATTTGTACCCTGTGGCAGTTTTCTCACTGTCTTCAGGGTACCACTCTGTGGATCGGATGCACAGAGTGTAAGGAGATGAGGAGGGATGTATAGCATCACTACTCACCTCCCCCGGCCGTATAGTATACAGGGGGGGGGCATAGTGTACCCATGTATACTATACAGGAGTCGGGAATCCTGTCACCAGACTGACAGGACTCCCTGCTCCTATAGCCCCTTTAGGCGGTATACAGAATATACAGCTATCTATAGATAGCTGTATATAGTGTATACACAAGACGAGGTCCACTTATCTCCCTCGTTTCTGTCAACGCCGGTCCGTGTAGCTTCGTCCCCTTAGTGATGACGTAATTAGGGGCGGAGCTACAGACGGGATTCAGGCTAGTCTGAAGCTCTGTTCACATTGTCCGTTTTGGATAATGGGAACAGACCCTTCTGCCAGTGTCTACCCAGACAGGGAGACTCCAGCTGTTGCTATGTTTCATTAAAAAAAAAAAACGCATAGGGTTCCCTATATATTCAATATCAGCCAGATACCAACCAAGCAGCAACAGCCTGACATTACCAGGGTGTGTGAGGACCATTGTTACTGGCCCTCCCCAGCCTAAATAACGCCAGCCTGTTACCGCCTAGGCCCAGGAGCGCCATTTTTGACACTTTAGGCCTGTTGGTACCGGCTCTTCCCGTAATAATTGGGGGTTAGCGCTAGCTGTTTTTGGGGCTAACCCTAAGCCCCGACTTAGTAATGGATTTGTCTATTAGACAGCCTCCATAACTAAGCCTGAATATTCAATAGAAAAGAAAACACAACACATTGAAAAATTATTTTATTTTATTTTAAAAAACACTCCCCCACAGCCCTCGTTAACCATTTCATTAAAATATAAAAAATCCAGTTCATCCGTGGTAATCTATCGAATATATCGTAATCCGCTACATACACGGATCTGAAACGAGAAGAAAGAAAAAAACACAAAAAAATGGGTTAGGACATCTTTTGCACTCTCTGCAGGGGAGAGTGCCCATAATGCAATGTCTACCTAAACAGTGAGCCTCCATTTGGTGCAAAACTACAGCTACCAGCATGCCCAGACAGCCTTTGGCTGTCTGGGCATGCTGGGAGCTGTAGTTTAGCAACAGCTGGAGTCTCCCTGTCTGGGTAGACACTGGCAGAAGGGTATGTTCCCATTATCCAAAACGGACAATGTGAACAGAGCTTCAGACTTACTACCCTGGATCTTGTATGTAGCTCCGCCCCCTAGGGGCGGAGCTACACAGACCTGCGGGGACTGGACGGAGGTAAGTGGACTTCTCCATTTTCTGTATACACTATATACAGCTATCTATAGATAGCTGTATATAATGTATACCGCCCATAGGGTTAACCTACACTGTCCAGCAGTGTAAGTTAACTCTTTCCTTGCAGGGCTGGCTTAGCGCACAGCTCAGCAAGGGGTTAAGTGAGCCAGCAATGTGAATACTGTATACACATTGCAGGCTCACTGTAAGTTCTTGCTGGGCAGTAGGTATACGATGTATATCTTACTGCTCAGGATCCGCTGTTCTCCCGGCTCTGTAGCCTTGAGAACAGCCGATCCCGACATTCACATCAGGAGGATCGCAGCGGGTGTCAGGAGGAGTGACATCCGCTGTGATCTGTCCCTTACTGCAGGTACTACTACTCCCAACAGGGAGCGCACTCTGCTGAGAGCTGTAGTACCTGCATTAATAGACAGATCGCAGGGAGTGTCAATCCTGACACCCGCTGCGATCCTCCTGTATAATGTATAGATGCGGCGGACGCTCTTCTATGGTCTCCTGCACTGCCGTATATATACACATATTCCTATTTCCCACAGAGTTGTGATTGGCTGGAACCATCTGGCCAATCACAGCTCTGCGGGAAATATGAATATGTGTATATATACGTCAGTGCAGGGACCATAGAAGAGCAGCTGCCGCATCTATACATTATACATGAGGATCGCAACGAACCTCGGCGATCTGTCAATTATTACAGGTAACTACTATTCCTATAATGGAACAGTGTGTTCCATGCTGGGAGTAGTAGTACTACCTAAAAAAAAAAAGTGAAACACACACACTACATGTTTATTATTGTCGGCTACATTTTTAGTGCCCTACCCGCACACATAAATTGATCCCTGTTAAAAACTAAATAACATTTTGTTATAAAAAATATACATTTAGTTAAATACAATTTTTTCCATCACTACTGTATATTTTTAATTATTATTTTTTAATGGTACCCTACAAAATTTTTATAAAAAAGGTATTTCCAACAATTTTTTGGATCGCTAAAGTCCAAAAGAGAATAAAAACCGCCTGAAAAAACGCCAAATTTAAAACCCACATGGCATTTTTCACTCCCATAAACTTCTATGGGAGAAAAACGCCAAGATTTTTCCGAAAAAATGTCAAAGTCTCGACAAGAGGTCGTTTTTTAAAAACTGCCAAGGAGCCCAAAAACGCCAAAAGGATTTAAAAAAAGCCAAACTGAAAAACGCCAAGTGGATTTGGCATTTTGCAGTTTACTATTAACATCTGGCTGCAGCGTTTTTTTCACAAAGAAACATAAAAAACGCCATGAATGGGCGTTTTTATTGGCGTTTTTGTAAAAAAAAAAAAACAAGTCAAACTCCTAGAGGAGAAAACTTTCTAGAGGTCTTCACTAGTCAAAATTTCGATTCTGCTTCTCTGACCTGTCTCTGCACCAGCCTGGAAGGGCCGGTGGTAGACGAACTTCCCAGCATGATCAAGGCTTTACAGATCAAGTGCTCTCTAAGCACAACACCATTGGGTGCCTGGAATTGATTTACCCTTTGTTTTACACAGTTGCAGCACACAGGGCATTAGAGTGCAGGCTAGCTGAGAGAAGTAGTCCTTTGGAAGGGTCACATGGCAGGTGACCTAATGTTCCCCTGTAAGCCCATCCAAACTTTTGTCAAACAAGTAGTCCCCATAGTGTCAAACCCTCTTAGACTAACTTGCTGCTACAGTAAATATAAGTTCTAAATCTCAAACACTTAAACCTAATATTAACTGTAATTTAACACTTTGGGGGCGCAGGGTCCCTCTAACGGGGTTTAGACCGTTCTCACAAGCGGAAAACAGGTTAAACCCAGTGGGTCCCTGTTGCTACAGGCAGCCAGGACCCATGGATATTGCCGGGCACGACCGATCGGGCCGATGCCCGTCATTAACCCTTTAAACACCGCGATCAAAGTTGATTGCCGCATCTAAAACAAAACCAAAAGTATCCTGGCAGCTCAGCGGAGCTTATCGGGACTATCATGATATAATCACGATTCCCAATCAGCTTACTGGATGACAGGAGTGTCCTCACCTGCCTTCTTCCGCGATCTGCTGCTCCAAGCCAGGTTACAGCAGCAGAGTGCCAAGAAGACTGATCAATGCTATGCTATGGCATAGCATTGATCAGTTTATGCAATCAGAAGATTGCGTATTTTAGCCCCCTATGGGGCTAAAAAAAAAGTCTAAAAAAAAAAACTTCCCTATTAAAATTTTAAATCACCCCCCCCTTTTCCCATTTTCTAAATAAAATAAGGCATTAAAAAATAAAAATAATTATATGTGGTACCACCACATGCGTAAATGTCCGAACTATTAAACTATAAGGTTAGCTAAACCGTACGGTCAATGGCATACACGTAAAAAAAATACCAAAGTCCAAATTTGCATTTTTGGTCACTTCATATACCATAAAAATATTGATAAAATGTGATCAAAAAGTCCCATCAAAACAAAAATGATACCGATAAAAACTACAGACCATGGCACAAATGTCTCATATGTAGTCCCATATGTAGAAAAATTAAAAAAATTCTAGTGGTCAGAAAATGACAATTTTAAACATACTAATTTTGGTGCATGTATTTAAGGAGTTTTTTAAGTAGTTAAATAAAATAAAACCTACATTAACTGTGTATCCTTGTAACCGTATGGACCTATAGAATAAATATAAGGTATAATTTTAAACAAAAAGTGCAGTGCATAGAAACGGAAGCCCCAAAATTTGCAAAGTGGCATTTTAATTTTTATTTCATCCCCCAAATTTTTTTTTTGTATTTCACCACAGATTATGTTATAAAATAAGTGATATAAAAAAACAAGCCCTTATGTGGGTCTGTAGGTGCACTATTGAACGCATTATGATTTTTAGAAGGGGAGGAGGAAAAAACGAAAGTGCAAAAACCTTTAAAGAGGTATTCCAGGAAAAAACTTTTATATATATCAACTGGGCTCCAGAAAGTTAAGCAGATTTGTAAATTACTTCTATTAAAAATCTTAATCCTTCCAAGAATTATCAGCTGCTGAAGTTGAGTTGTTCTTTTCTGTCTGGCAACAGTGCTCTCTGCTGACATCTCTGCTTGTCTCGGGAACTGTACAAGAGGTTTGCTATGGGGATTTGCTTCTACTCTGGACAGTTCCCGAGACAGGTGTCATAAGAGAGCACTTGAACAACTCTACTTCAGCAGCTCATAAGAACTGAAAGGATTAAGATTTTAAGTAATTTACAAATTTGTTTAGCTATCTGGAGCCAGTTGAAGTTTTTAACATTAAAGAGCAAAATGATCTACTAGGCTTTGGCAAGATATTGCATAGCTGATGTAAAGGAAGATTATGTATTTTTCGCCATATAAGACGCTCCGGCATATAAGACACACCCAATTCTAAAGGAGGAAAGTCTAGAAAAAAAAGATTCTGAACCAAATACAATGTAAAGTATAGGACAGTGATCTTCAACCTGCGGACCTTCAGATGTTGCAAAACTACAACTCCCAGCATGCCCGGACAGCCGTTGGCTGTCTCACGTAATACTCCAGTGTCCCCGCCGCTCCGGACCCGTCACTGCTCGTCACCGCTGCCCTGGATGTCGCCCTCCATCGTTGTCGCCGCATCCCCGGGGTGTCCCTGTCGCTCCGGAACGTCTCTGCTGCCCGGTATCCTCGCTCTCCATCGCAGCCATCACGTCGCTACGCACGTCGCTCCTATTGGATGATAGGACGACGTGATGACGACAAAGGAGAGCGCCGGCCATGCAGGGGATCCCGGCATGAAGCAGACACTGAGGAGGCAGGTAAGGTCCCTTCCGGTGTCCTGTAAGATGTTAGGGACTGCGACGGTCCCGAACAGCCCGACTTAGAAGCCGGGTTAGTGTCACTTTCGCTTCAGACGCGGCGGTCAGCTTCGATCGCCGCATCTGAAGGGTAATACAGGGCATCACCGTGATCGGTGATGTCCTGTATTAGCCGTGGGTCCCGGCCGTTGATGGCCACAGGGACCGCCGCGATAGGACAGGGTTTTAATGTGTATTTGCCGTATAAGACGCACCAACTTTTGCCTCCTAGTTTTGGGGAAGAAAAAGTGCGTCTTATACGGCAAAAAATACGGTACCTCTTGCGTGTACTAAATTTGATGTTCTCCTTGTTTTTTATTGTCACAGTTTCCCCATAAGATCTGAAAGCAACAGATTACTATGCAGTAGAGTTAAATTGGATCATTAGGCTCATATTCAGTAGCTAATTTAAAGATTCATTTGTATAGTATTAAAAGCATCCTCTCCTAGATGGCTACACAGAATTACATGCAGGAGGATTGGTTTTCTCACAGAAGAAGAACAATACAGAGGTTATAAAGGAAATAAATATCCATATTAGAAAACTCTGTTCTAAATTAGGGGTTGGTCTTCATTAAGTGTTAGTCTTAGGAATCAATGTCACTCTACTGTTATTGGGCACATATTGGTTTGCATGGCATGTTGTAGTTTCACCTTCTCTTGAGCACATTTTTTGTACCCACCTCTTCAATATAGTAAACCTCTGGTTTGTGCACTAAAATGTGAATTTCTTGTTGATCTTTGTATGTTGTTTTATTCTTACAATATTATTATGTTGTCTTTGTTTCTCATGTAGTTTTGTGAATGAAAATGTTAGACTGCATAAGACAAATTTAGTAAATAAAAAATGTTACACTTAAACGCCATAGAGCAAGGGGCGTAGCTATAGAGGGGGCAGAGGTAGCAGTCACAACGGGGCCCTGGTGCCTGAGAGATCCCCAAAGCACATCTGCCCTATAAGGGACCAGTATTATAATTGGCACATGGGGCCCTGTTGCAGATTTTGCTTCGGTGCCTAGAAGCTACAAGTTATGCCTCTGCATAGAGCTGGTTGTCAAATAGTCACTTAGGTATAGCTCTTTTAGGCAGAAGCTCGGCAGTGCATGGAAAAACTGTTAAAGGGTTGTAGCATGCTGGGGAATGGGGATGGTACAATAGCTGAGACAACTATATTACACCTGAAAACGTTTTCTCACAGACTGGTCCTATTCTTATTAATAGGAGCCATGCACAAGCCTCTTTAAGTGATGTGTAGTTGCATTAATAACTGCACTATTAAGCATGATCTTTACATCCCTCCGTGCCCAGTCAGTCTATATAAGTTATATATATTGGCCACTGGACAACATTTTACAACTAAATTTAGAAGATCCCCTTACTCACTACCCCCTATAATGATTCATTTTTACTTTATTTCTGCATAGAGCTTCTAGACTCACTGCCCCTGCTTAGTGTAGAAACAGTGACAATACCTTAACACCTACTTCTCTCCACAACAATGGAGTATTGGAGACCAGTAGGTGAATGTGAGCTATAATGTGTAGCATGTTCTGTTTAGTCTGTTTAGTTCAAGAAACTGCTCAGTGGTTATTGCTTTGTATATACACTATAAATGCAATATATATGTGAATGTTATAAGGTATGCCCATACTAATATGATATGTTCCATTCATACACCTTTCAGGTCCTAAGTTTCTGGACTGGAAATGAGCTGGTTTCTCATCTGTCAGCTAACAGAAGAAGATATCAGTGCCAGCATGGGTCCAGAAAGAGCCTGGTACTGGAGCTGTGCATTATTACCATAACGGTAGCAGAGATACATTACATAGAAAATGGTACAACATAACCTTTATGAAGCAAATATGTAAAAACTACCCCAACAATATACACAATACCAGTAAGTAAAGTCAGAATGTAACATTAAAGTACCATTGCATACATTGCAGGATCAAACCAGTCCACAACATATCCTCATGGTCACAAAAACCTTGTTTAAATGTAGACAGTCTTACCACGGTCTTGTGTGATAAATTAAGGCGTATGGTCCAATCTACCAAATAACCATAGGAAGGATGTTGGGGTTCGGAGTGCATAGACAATAGCAAACCCCTATCCCTATAGTTTTGTGAGGTATTGCTACAGTGCTACAGCCAGTCCATATCCTTTTTGCTGATAAGGGCAACCTCTGCATCGTAATAAAGCTGGTAAATGGCTGGCTCAATATCCCCCTCCCCAGGGAAATATGAAGGCACTAACTCATGCAAGGCTTTCCCTAGCTGGCTCCCTATGCATTTTCTCCAGCAATCTGCAATATGTTACATAGTTACATAGTTTGTATGGTTGAAAAAAGACAATCAAGTTCAGCCAAGGAAAACCTTTTCTTGTCCTTTAAAGGGGTAGTCCAGTGGTGAAAAACGTATCCCCTATCCTAAGGATAGGGGATAAGTTTGAGATCGCGGGGGGTCCAACCGCTGGGGCCCCTTGCGATCTCTCTGTATGGGGCCCCGGCTCTCCGGCCAGATAGCGGGTGTCGACCCCCGCACGAAGCGGCGGCCAACACGCCCCCTCAATACATCTCAATGGCAGAGCCGGAGATTGCCGAAGGCAGCGCTTCTGCTCTGCCATAGAGTTGTATTGAGGGGGCGTGCCGGCCGCCGCTTCGTGCGGAGGTCGACACGCCCCCTTCCCGCGGGCTGTCGGGGCTCCGTACAGGAGATCGCAGGGGGCCCCAGCAGTCGGACCCCCCACGATCTGCAACTTATCCCCTATCCTTAAGATAGGGGATAAGTTGTTCACCACTGAGTCCCCACTGGACTACTCCTTTAAGGGGGTTTAACCTGGAGTAGTTTTTCCCTATATTTTTTGTATGGGCCATTTATATACATATATACAGTATATAGATTGACAACACATTGGTAGGGATATGGCTGGTCGGCACTGCCCATTCTGTGATGCCTCTGCCCGACTTGACAGGTAACAATTGCTTCACGTTGCAAGGCACTTCAATGGACCCTCCCCACTCCAGGTGAACTCTCCCACTAAAATCAGCGTTTTTGGGTGATGTTACCCCTGGGAGGGGACTACAAGCTGAATGTTTAAAACAAGTACAAAAATACAAAGTACATTATAGTTTAAACCAAATAGCAATATTGAATAAATCGACCCATGTCAATTCTGTCATTTAAGCCCACTGCCTCCTAATACAAAAACATTGTGCACCAATTGTTAGTAACAGATGGCAGGACAAGAGTACCCAAAAGTGATATAGTATTTACCAAAAAGGGAGAGTAGACTCCCCAAGGAGATGGGTACAGATAATGCATGTGACCTAGAATAGACTGTGGAAAGTTGTTAGGCCCCTAGCTTGTCCATCAGAGGGGAATAAACTGTAGGTCAGAGTTGGTTTGTTACCCAGGAAGTGCTGGTGGCTTAACAGCTGGAAAAGGATTTGTCTGTAATCAGGGGCTTGAATTCCTTGAAAAGTTGCACTGGGGACCCATTTGGTGATAGTTATCAATGGAATGTTAGAGATGAAGGGCTGAATTGTATCACAGGGGGCAGACTGGAAGCTGACCTAAATATTAATTGCCTTGCTGTCCTATGGAAACCATGAAAAAGGGTAGCAAGTAGAATGGGGTGCAGGCTCGCAGTATCCCACAGCAGGTGCTCCGTAAGTCTCTGTGAAATTAACTTTGGCCTGCGGTCCCTGTAAAGACAACACTGTCCTTAGAAAGAATTATCTTTGCTAAATTTTTAAACAGATAGTCATATTTTGGATTAATGAAGTGATTAGCAAAAACTAGAGTGAACTGCAATCACATGCCTTATATCAGACCTGTAACCACCAAGCATTTGTGCAACTTGTGAAGAATGAAAAAGTAAAAGTCTTCTGTTGTAAGTAACTGATTTGGTTTTATTAGTGGGAATCAATATTCACCACCCTACCCAATGAAAGTAAAGCCATAAAGTGGTTTAACTTATACATTTTAACAGCATTAAACTAGAGTGACTACATGAAATATTGTCTACTTGTTGTTTTCTATTAGGATCATCACATTTAGCTTTGATTACTAGTTGCTTTATTGCAGGGCCATAAAGTACAATGTAAAGTCATGGAATTAGGGATTATTTAATTAGAAGTAAATTATCACAGTATCTTGCTCAATGAAGGGTGCAGGACTGATAACTGCAGGCTATGATCCTAAAAATGTGCTCTTCTGCTATTTTTTCACGTTTGACTTTAAATGTGTTAGAGTAAGCTGAAAAAAAGCCTCCATATAGCAGTACCAGCGACGCTTGCTGTGCTGTTTATGTAGTCACGTGGTTAAAGTCATCTGTAAAATTTTAATGCAATGTTAATTCACTTTAGCTTATTTCACAGAAGAATGGAAAGACAATTAGGCTTGTTGTGAATAGATCTTTAATGCAATCATTCTATTATTGAAATATGTTCGCATGTTTATACTTTATGGATACTTGTTGAAAAGGAAACACCCTCTGTGAATTACTTGCCATACATTTTTTGTATGCTACAAAAAGATTTTAATTAGATTCATTTCTTATGTTAATTACAGCATTTATCTTATAGATTTTCTGTTCACTGGTTGGATTATCTAGTCTACCATGCCTTAGACTCAAAGATTTAATGTAATATATGTTCTGAGCTGAAATGATACAATCCACTTTAAAGAAATACTCCAGGCAATACTGATACATGGTATTATGCTAAGTGCAGGTCTTAAAGAAGTGATGCTTTCTTCAGGACGGGAGCACAAAATTGAAAAGTCAGGTATCAGTTTTATTCAGAATGTTCCTTTATGTTTGGATTCACATTAGCATATTGCAGATACATTAAAATCTAATGGGTAGTAGTATAGATCCCTTAGGTACCCCACTGGTAACAAAGAAAAAAAAAAGTAAAACTGCAATAGAAAATTGGTTGCACTCAAAGACCCAATCACCAAACACCCAGTGTGACCAGGGTCATGGTAATTAACAAATGCACTCACCGGGTGTATGTGTGTGCGTGTGTGTGTGTGTGTGTGGGGGGGGGGGGGGCAGTAAGAAGTTATCCACTGTCGCTCCACACCACCTAGGAGCCCAGTTGGCATATGTTCGATATTCATCAAAGGCCACTCCTCAAGTGGAAAAGTCCCCACCAGTCAAACAATATAAAACATAAGAAAAAAAAAAAAGAAAAAAAGGGGAGCCTGCGCTTAATGGGAGGTTTTTTTCAATTTTGGCAAATTGTATTTTAGTGAATTCCCCCAATTGGACTTACTCTACCATGGGGGGTGGGGGGCTGGGGGGGTTGTGCACCAGTTAAAGTATAGACTTCACCCCTCCCCTCCTGGATAGTATTAAAGAAGGGTTTTCTGGAATCTTTATCCTCATAGTATTATTCACCACAGAGCATCAATCCTCGTATATCAAAGGTTGTATCCTTACATCGTTTTGGAGGTACTGGATAAATCCTTCTTTCTCAAGCCTATCTCCACTGGTAACAAGACCTTGCTCTGAATATACTCCATTGACTACAATTCTCTGTTGTCTCTTACTCACTGCCTAATCCATTCAACAATATGAGAGTCCAAGCTCAAAGATTGCAGTTTATTGATAAGTCTTCTATGTGGGACAGTATTAAAATCAGGTCCCTTGCCATTTCTGAAGCAGAGAACAGAGAATATGGATAGCCAGCAAGAACACATCAACCAGATGCAGTTTGTACTCAATTGAAGTTGATACAGTTAAAAACTTTAAATCAGTCTCCTGAATATTTCTAGTGTAATTAGAATATCATGATGAAGGGCCAATAAAGGCGAAAAACCTAGCTCATGATCTAGAATTAAGGAAGTCTATATAGATATTCTGGAGAGTCCTGAAATTACATCCAGTGATATAGGTCGTCTACAAAGTTTCATTGGAGTTATGTTGAGAAGCAGTAAGGTTCAGCTTCACATCACTGACCAAGGTATGGTCCTGACCTCACTTCGGTTGGGACCCGTTAACTATACCCACCTCTGCTGGGCATAGAGCCTCTGACTGGGTGAACACTGGATCCACTATCAGTTCAAAATCTTCCTGGGAAAAGGGAGGGGTGCATGGCTTAGGAGGGTTACCATTCCCCTATACTTGCATTGCAAGAAACAAACAGAAAAAAGTGGAGATACAGTTACATCCCATTTGTGCATTTGTGTGAAGGGTGTATGCTAAAGAAGCTGTGTCCACACATACTTGTCCACTCCCGGCTGCTTTCAGCAGCTGATGGCATCTGTTGGTAGCCAGAATAGAGCAATACCTGATACTGGCTATTTAACCATATAAATGCTGCTGTCAAAGCTGACAAAGGCATTTGTGATCGGGGCTCCATACGTGTACTAGTGACAGGAAAGATTGCCTACATACCTATACAAGATCTTACCCTAGCATAGCGGTCTGAGTTGTGCCATAACCGCGCAATGAGGGCACGCCTATAGAGGGCATGCACTATAGTGAAGGAATAAGATAAGGGAGGGTTGGGAGGGTTCCACAAACGACACGTGCTCCGCCCCTGTAGGAGAGGGGAGAGTTATATACACACGCCCCCACCTGTTCCCAATGAGCCCCACCTGGAAGTGCAGGGAGCGATAATTACTTCCGCCCCTCGCACAAATACAGCCCATCAGGCTTTATACTTGTGATCGGGGCTCCATACGTGTACTAGTGACAGGAAAGATTGCCTACATACCTATACAAGATCTTACCCTAGCATAGCGGTCTGAGTTGTGCCATAACCGCGCAATGAGGGCACGCCTATAGAGGGCAAAAAGCAACCATGCTAGGATGAATACAATTCCTGAAATAAAACATCCTACATCCAGCATCAATCTTCACATACCCGAAGTAGACTATACCTAATGTGCTGAAAGAGTAGCCCTGACCAACTAGTGACTACTAGAGGTGGTAACCATACCTTTGAAACCGTGGTAGTAACGTCCATCTGTAAAGAATCAACCTGAGAATAACCTTCCCTGCCAAATACTAACTGAACTATACCTATCACCATCCCTACTTGTGACATTACTTCAAATGGACACGGAAAGGCTAACTTCATGGCAGGTCTGACAAGCACCAATCCCCTGCTATTTAAGAGGCAAAAACTAAACTGACAGGTAAATGACAAGAAATACCTATCTACCTGATAGATCGTGTGGGTCATGTCGCATGACAAGGTTCACGAAGGCACCTTACCTGATTGAGACTGTAACAGACATACCTAACTAGCCACTGTACTGACCCAACTGGACTTGGAAGTGATGACCCATTGCAGATGACAGCTCCCTGCGAGAGCAACGTATCTGTAGACGTGACCAGTGTTTAGATGAACCATCATGTCTGTAGACCTGACAGGTCTTTGTGACACTGTCGTGCCTGAACCCGTCACAGGTCCCCGCGGAACCATCGAGCCTGTAGACATGACAGGTCTTTGTGAAATCATTGTGCCTGTAAACGTCACAGGTCTTTGTAAACCACTTTTTTTTTTTTCTCAAATACGTAAGTGTGAAATGCCATATTGAGATTGTATACTATCTGAAACGTGTCAGATTACCTACATAACCATGTCAAATCAATTGCTCTGAAATGAGACAGCAGCAACCATGATTCAATCCCCGATCCTAAAGAAATGAGTCATGAAACTGTGTATTAAATGCAGAATATATCTGCAACTAAATGCTGGCCCTCCTTAAAAGAGAACGTGCAATTATGCCGGATAGTTGAATCTGTGTACTATAACGAAATTATAATGTCATCGAGAAATACAACAGACGAGGTTGTATCTGACCTGAAAACGTGTCAGGTCATAACAAATATAACACACGACAAAATTGCTCTGAAAACGAGTCAGTAGCAACTGGCATTACCCCTTTTAACCTGAAGAGGAGTCAGGCAACAGGGTAACATCATGAGTATTCATGACAAGATACCTGTATGAAGCTGGAGTGTTGTTCTGAAGGCGTGTCAGTAACAAAAATGACCAATTGTGTCCAATACCCTAAGCAAAGGATCTACCTCCCCTGTGTGCACCACATGAAACATGTTAACCGTATGTGCGGCATAACCTGCTAACAGTATACCCAACTACAAGTCGCTACTCAATATGTTATTGCTCTGAGACATGTCTAACAATAACCTATGTGGTGCATCCCCCCCTGCAGACGTAGGAGGTTTAAGAATATGTGCTCGATATATCTGCAATGAATGTAAGCACCATATGAATACTGTAATCGTGTCTTGTAAATATATGTACAGCCAGAGGTGCAACTGCTATTCAACACTAGGAACGAATGCACATAACCTACCCGCATACAACTATGGTAGTATGCAACAAATGCTGTGTACTGGTGCATGTATCATACACAAGCTGGGAGCGTAAGTACCGTGAAAACGTAAGGAACGTTATGAATTTATGCTCTAACATCATTATGAGTACCGCATACATGCCGAGAAAATAAAGTGTAAACATATCTAAAAAGATAGACAACGTGCAACTATGCCGGATAGTTGAATATGTCTACTATAAGTAACTGATAACGTGGTCATGAAATACCACGGAAGAGGCTGTATCTGTCCTGAGAACGTCTCAGGTCGTGACAATGAACCACAATGTAATTGCTCTGAAAATTTGTCGGTAGCAACCGACATTAACTCCTTAATCTGAAGGAGTCAGGCAAATAGGGCAACATCCTAACAAAGCTGTATAACCTTTCCGTATAAACATTATGCACGAATATGCAGTATGAAAGCTATGAGCATGAGTACAGTAAAGCTACGGGAGCATATGTGTAGTGTAGACTCTAAGGATGGAAATGCAGAAAAACTATTACCCATGTGCAGTACAACAAAATAAAGCTATGAACGTAACCAGACTATGAGCGTAACGTGCAACTATGCCAGAGAGTTGAATCTGTGTACTATAACGAAATTATAATGTCATCGAGAAATACAACAGACGAGGTTGTATCTGACCTGAAAACGTGTCAGGTCATAACAAATACACCAACGACAAAATTGCTCTGAATACGAGTCAGTAGCAACCGACATTACCCCTTAACCTGAAGAGGAATCAGGCAACAGGTTAACATTGTGACTATTCCTGAAATTGGTTGCTCTGAATGTGAGTCAGTAACAACCGCGATTCAACCCCTGAAGGAATGAGTCAGGTGACCGGGCATTGAACAGCCGATTAGTGCCACTAAAATGATGACCACCCTTGAACGAGTACCTGTGCCGGATAGTTGAATATGTGTTCTATAACTAACTGATAACTTAGTCGTGAAATACAACAGAGGAGGTTGTATCTGACCTGAGAACTTGCAGGACATGACAATAAACAACAATGCGATTGCTCTGAACGAGTCAGTAGCAACCGACATTGACCCCTTAACCTGAAGAGAAGTCAGGCAATATGGCTACATCCTGACAAACCTGAGTGAACTTTCCGTATAAAAGACTATGCACGAATACACAGAATGAATGCTATAAACATACGTACAGTAAAAGCTACGGGAGCATGTGTGTAGTGTAGACGCTATGGATGAACATGCAGAATAAATACCATTACCCATGTACAATAAACGCTATAGATGTTAGTGCAGATAACATAACAGAATGAATGCTACATGTACGCAGAATAAGTACTACAACGTGTCAGCATAATAATTACTACCATCGTATGTACAGAATGAATGCTACGAATGTCCGTGTAGTGTATTGCTACAATTCTATGTGCAATATACATGACGTGAACATGTCTGTGGTATGAATACAACGAGCGTGTATGTGGTATAAATGCTATGAGCGTATAGTGATATGATACTATGAGCAGTATACTGCTATGAGTATACTTGCGATATCAATGCTAAGAGCGTATGTGCCTGATGTAGGCCATGTGTATGTGCAGTATAAACGCTACAAGTACATGTGCAGTATAAGCATCGAGCATATGTGCTACAAATTAATATGTGGTATGACGCTATGAGGTATGAGTACTATGAGCAGTATAATGCTGTGAACATGCTATGAGCGCGTGGCCACAACTGCACGAAACAGCATGACACTATGTGTGAGAACCATAGGAAACCTGCGTGTATGAATGCGGTGAACATGTGAACAACAAAACCATGACCGTGTAACCAATATAACTGCCATGAGCGTATGAATGCGGTGAACGTGTGAACAACAAAACAATGACCGTGTAACCAATATAATTGCCATGAGCGTATGAACCCTGCATGTATGAATGCGATTAACGTGTGAACAACAAAACCATAACCGTGTGACCAATGTAACTGCCATGAGCGTATGAAACCTGCGTGTATGAATGCAGTGAACAACAAAACCATGACCGTGTAACCAATATAACTGCCATGAGTGTATGAACCCTGCGTGTATGAATGCGACGAACGTGTGGACAACAAAACCATAACCGTGTAACCAATATAACTGCCATGAGCGTATAAAACCTGCGTGTATGAATGCGATGAACGTGTGGACAACAAAACAATGACCGTGTAACCAATATAACTGCCATGAGCGTATAAAACCTGCGTGTATGAATGCGATGAACGTGTGAACAACTAAACCATAACCGTGTGACCGATGTAACTGCCATGAGCGTATGAAACCTGCGTGTATGAATGCGGTGAATGCGTGAACAACAAAACCATGACCGTGTAACCCATATAACTGCCATGAGCGTATAAAACCTGCGTGTATGAATGCGGTGAACGCGTGAACCACAAAACCATGACCAATCAACCAATACAACCGCCATGAGCGTATGAACCGTATAATTGCTATAGGCAGTATACTGCCGTAACCAGTATGAAATACCATTAACATATGAACCGAATGATACTTTGAGCGTATGAACCAGTGATAATTACGAGGTGTTTGATTGCCATGAACGTAACATGGTAGAAAGAACGTAAGACCGTGAACATGCCAAGAATATGTGAACAGCATTAATGCCAAGTTTGTGGACCGTGTAAAACACCAGTGAGTGAGAGAATAACCATGAGGTGAACAGCATAAACGAGTTTGCCCAGTATAAATGCTGTTAATGTATCGTCAGTGAGTATATGTACCGTATATAATGATATTAGCACATGAAACTGTATACATACTAAGCGCGTACGAGCAGTGTGCCATAAGCGTATTAATTAACCATGAGAGTACGGACAATAAGAAACTCATGGAGTTATCAAACCGTGAAGATGCTCTACTCGTGTGCACCTTGCACCAGTAATGCGTGTATGCCCATAATAAACCAAGCGTATGAACCGTATGGATACCATGATCGTGCAAATAACACTGTGTATACTATGATTTATTTGGATGTAGCCTATGTTATATCTCTACAGAGCATTGCACCCTACTATATACTATATTGAAACAAGACAGTCTACAGAGCACTGTATCACCACACACTGCATATGCTACCCTGCAACGTGATCCTCTGCAGAGTATTGCACCACACCAAACAGTAAATGCCACCCTGTGTTGCAACGAGACCCTTCGCAGAGCACTGCACCACACTGGACATGCTAACTGTAACGACCCTCTGCAGAGCATTGCACTATGCCCTATATAATATGTTGTATTGAAACCATCCCATCTGCAGAGCATTGCACTAACTGTATAAAGTTTGTTTATAATGAGACCATCTGCAGAGTATAGCACTATACTGTATATAGTATATATTATATTGTAACAAGACCATCTGCAGAGCATAGCACCATAGCTGTATATCATGAATACTATATTGTAATGAGACCATCTGCAGAGCATTGCACCTTAACTATATATCATGTATACTATATTGTAACGAGACCATCTGCAGATTATTGCACCATAACTGTATATCATGTATACTATATTGTAACTAGACCATCTGCAGAGCACTGCACTATACCGTTATACAGTACATGTTATATTGTAACGAGACCCTTTGCAGAGCATTACACTGTACCGTATACTGCAAGGGCACCGTATACCCCGCAGAGCACCGCACCACACAGCAAAAGTTATATTGAAACAACTCTTTGCAGAGCATTGCACCACACTGTATACAGCAAACTTTATATTGAAACAACCCTCCGCAGAGCATTACACTATACTTTAGATTAACGATAGCAGACAAGCTGACAGGACCGCCTAACGAGGACTGGGCAGCTGCCGCAACCTGTCCCAAGGGCATAGACAATTGTAGCTGTGCGGGTGGCGGGCAGTCCACATTTCGCCATGAGGCAGCTAGCGGGCTGCGCGAAATGCTGAGGCCGCACCACCCCCAGCAACGATTTAACTCACCTGCTTGCCGCTCCTGGCCCCCACTACTGCTGCGCGCAGAGCCAGCCAGAACCATACCTGCCCAATATTACCTTATAATCAGAGTGAGACAGCATCCCCAGATAAGACAGCCAGCGGAGCTGCCAGGATGCCGCGCCTGCACCCCCCAGACTCATGATCAGCGAGGCCTCCGCACCGTGAGCAGCAGCTCTGAAGATTTTTGTGGGAGATTCAAACACCAGACTGTCACAGGAAGCAGAGATTCCACAAACGACACGTGCTCCGCCCCTGTAGGAGAGGGGAGAGTTATATACACACGCCCCCACCTGTTCCCAATGAGCCCCACCTGGAAGTGCAGGGAGCGATAATTACTTCCGCCCCTCGCACAAATACAGCCCATCAGGCTTTATACTTAAACGGCCTTGCTGGCCACCATTAATGATTCAGCAGTTCTGTTTAGTCTCTGCAATGTGATTATGGGGAGCCGATCCATAATCATGGCAGCCCAAGGCCTCTGCAAGGCCTCTGGGGCTGCTGTGACTCTACCATTGATATATCCTGCTTATGATAGGCTGTACCACTAGAGCTCCGATCTAATGGATCAATGCGGTACATATGAACAGCTGTGACTTCATTCAGAATACAGCCTATCCATTTACTAGAGATCAGTGGTGACCTCTCTGAGAATACAGCATATCCATTTACTAGAGATCAACAGTGACTTCACTGATAATTCAGCCTACCCATTGACTAGAAATATGACATCACTGAGCACATAGCCTATCCAATCACTACAGAGAAGGGGGGACTTCATTGAACTTTTAGATACAGTATATATTTAAGGTTACTGTATATAAGGTTAGAACTTCACAAAGCAGTTTCTGCATGCAGATGAAGTTTTGGTCAATATCTACACAATGTTGCCAGGAAATATAAAACATCACAGGCAAAATCGTGCAGCAATCATTCTGTGAAGCCAACCCAATGTGGAGACAGCTGTGCAAAACATTATATCTAGGATGTATCAGAAGGGCTAGATAGTACATTATACTGCTAGAAATGCAGCATTAATGACCAAAGGAAGTGAGGTTTTACTGTTCGACTTGGATGGATTTTGTCTGTGTGTATGTTCCGTGATAACTTGAAAATGCCATCGTAGATTTATCTCATACTGAACATTACAAAGTATTAGGGGGAGATACACAACAACCATTAAAATCGAAAACGTAAAAGATGTAAACCAGGTACTGCTCTGCCTACAAACATAGCTATTGCAGATAACAGGAATACAATTCCGTAGCGGGGAGCAAGCGCCGGCAAGGCTCTCAGACGCAGGACATACCACTGATTGGCTACTAGTTTCGCGTGTACCTTGGCCGGAAGAAGCGTCCGTAGTGACGCGAAACTAGTAGCCAATCAGTGGTATGCCCCGCGTCTGAGAGCCTTGCCAGCGCTTGCTCCCTGCTACGGGATTGTATTCCTGTTATCTGCAATAGTTATGTTGGAATAAAAGCTTTTATCACGCTGAAGATTTGTTCGGGTGAGTGCGACTTCATTTCTTCCTTCTACATGGTAACTATTAAAATCAACTGGATTGGTTAAACAGAAGGGTTTGACTACCGATTAAAATGAATATATTGTCTTGCATTACATATAGTTTAAACACCCTGCTGGATATACTTTGGAGATGCAAGTGCTTATTAATGTTTGTATAATAGAATATGAGCTTAGCTTAAATGGGTTATCCAGGAATAGAAAAACAGAGCTAATTTCTTCCAAAAACAGTGCCATATCTGTCCCCAGGTTGTGTGTGGTATTACAACTTGGCTCCATTTACTTCAATGGAACTAAGCTGCAATACCATACACAACCTGGGACAAAATAGAAGAGCGCTCCATAGCGTAAAACCGCCTATAGGTAATCCACCAATGTAACTAGGAACTCTTACCATAGGAGGTTGTGTGGACTCACATACAACAATGGTCAGCATTAATGAGCAATAAACCCGGTCTGCAGCCTCCCCGACCAAACGAACACAACAGGTGAAGACTTTCAAGGAAGGAGTGGGGTTCAATGGCTCTGACCAGGAGCAAGCACGTCCTTGGATAATTTCTTCCAAAAACTGCGCTATGTCAGCCCCCAGGTTGTGTATAACAGGTAAAGACTTCCAAGGAAGGAGTGGGGTTAAACGGCACTGATCAGGAGCAAGCACGTCCAAGGACGTGCTTGCTCCTGGTCAGTGCCGTTTAACCCCACTCCTTCCTTGGAAGTCTTCACCTGTTATACACAACCTGGGGGCAGACATAGCGCTGTTTTTGGAAGAAATGATCTTAGGTTTTTAATTTTTCATAATCCCTTTAATACTAAGTCATGTGCTGACCTACCAGGATAGCAGGACAGTGACTGAAATCCGCTACTGTCCCACAGGATCCGGGACGGTTGGGAGGTATAGTAATATCAGCACACTGAATTATGAGACCTGATGAATAATTGTATAAAGCATAACTTGCATTATATGTGATGGTGTAAACTCATTCTACTTTGGTTGTGTGTAGCTTTATTTCGGCGGCAGAGAACTGATATCCTATTAGAATCATCCATGTGTGTCTCAGTAACCTTGTCTGATCGACTTTCCCTGTGATAAATGAACTGAGCACAGGAACTGATCTAATGTTTGGCTTCATCTGAAAGGGTTCACAATCTGAACTTCTTACACACAAAGTGTTTCCTGTTTTTCTGGAGGGGACATTTCATGACTGACAGAATTGTCGGAAGCAAAATGTTGTCTTCCATCTGAGCGGTCTTCAAATAAGTGAAAATCCCTTCTCATATAATCTCCAGTGGTGGATTTGATACTGTATATGACAATATGATAAATTCAAGTGGACAGGTAAGTCCTCTTTTTCTGCATGGTGTGCTGTACAAAGGCTATGATATCCCTGCCTTGACACCCAGTCACTTAGAACAGGCTATAGGACCTCAGGAAATCAGCATGTAAAGTATAGCGTGTATATCAACATGACATATATATTTAATGCTACGGCCAACCACAAGCACAGTGTGCACAAGCATTGCTTCCCCCTTTACATATATTTTCATGGTTCATCATCCACTGGAGAACGAAGACTTTTATGATACTTAATACTGATTCATAAACCAAGATATAACAGCTTAACTGCAGGAGTAAGTACATTATCTAGAGAACCTTTTTGTCTCCTTTCTTTTTTCTCAGGTAAAATGCTGATGTAAGTTTTTGAATATCTCACATAAAAATGGATGCATACATTATTAAAGAATACAGTATGGGCTTATTTCAACGGCAGAATGACCTTTTACATTACTTTTGTAATTGGAAACATCCTGACCCACCTTTCACAACACATTCAGCTTTGCTGAGAAAATAGCTCAGGGGCTTTATAAACAGGGTTTTTGGTGCAAATAGTAATTTTTACAGTGTATTCAATAAAAAAAAAAAAATGTTTGTTTATATAGTGCAGCATCGTGTATTAAATAATAAAGTAGAGGCTCTAGTGCATGCCTCAAGTTTACCTGTTTTAGTTGATGTGGCAGGCATGGATTATCTGCCATCTTGATTCCTAAATTTTCTCTAAGATGTTTTCCCAGTGCAGACTACATTGCTCACGATGCCACTGTGTTTTCAGAAAGTGTTGGTGGTGTCTAATCACTGTATTTACTCTAAATTACATTCAAGTGCAGTTAGTTACAAAGATCTTCTTTCCATTCACATAATAAAGTGTCATATTTTATTTGATACAGCAGCTTTATCCCACCTGCTTCCTTTTCTTCCCCTTTACAAACAGTAAAGGGGCACTCTGTCCCTAGACCAAAGTATAGGCGACAAGATTTCTGATCGCGAGGGGTCTTGCAGCTGGGACCCCCGCGATCTCTGCACAGCACTCGACATTTGTCGGCTGGGTGCGGATGGCGAGGTTGTGATGTCACTGCCACGCCCCCTTGTAACATCACGCCATGCCCCCTCAATGCAAGTCTATCAGGTTTAACATTCAGCACTGAGCCTTGTATAGCAATCAACCAAGTAGGGCAGGAGGGGTGGGGAGGAAAGAGGCATGCATGCTGCATCTTATCTGGCCCCTATGGTACCTGAAATTAAAAATAAAACTTAATGTTATTACTTTAGACACAGCCGCACAGAGAGACATGTAACATTTGTTTTAACTCCCTATGAGCTGAAATATTTCTTTTCAATTGTATAAATTAATCTACCCCACAGTTTTTCATGGAAGGACATGTGTTCGATCATACTACTTGGACACAATGATGTGGTTTGAAGTAAAAAAAAAAAAAAAAAAAAAAAACTCAAGATAACAAAATAAGTGACTTGTCAAAGTGTATTATAATAATTCAGGAGGGAAGGTCATAGATGGTGTATATGTGTCATTGTGGCCTGTGGCTTCAGTTATGTAAGTCTTGGAATGTTGTTCACCAGTAACAATAATTTGATGAGTGTTTGGGTCTAGCATTTACAGTATAGGAAAAAAAAATCATCCCCTGCTGATTTGTTTGCCCTGTTTGTTTGCCCTCTGACAATGAGAAGTTTATTTGAACAGTGAGAGACAGAATAACAACAACAACAAAAATAAAAGGTTTTCTTACATATACCACAGCATACTCCTGGTGAACCCATTAAATTAACAGAGGTTGTCCATTCCTTTGTCTACAATACCTATGAATCCCACAAATAATGGGCTTAAATTTGGAGAACAGATCAATGTTTGGTTCATTAAAGTAAATGGGTTATTTAACACTATGGGTAAACAGCACTATATTCTAGAGATTTTTTTTCTGCTATACTGACATATACCGGACACATGCCCTAAAAATGCAATGTGAATGGGACCTAAGCAGTGATGTTTGGACAATGGACTTGTTAGTACATAGTGTGCATTTATTATGATGACTGGTTCTGCCAGAACCTGTAGGGTTAAATCTTTCTTGTTCTGTTGTTTATTTTGTTGCTGGGACTACGCCTCTGTGCTTCTGGGTGTGGTTCAGGTTGCTGAGCCTTTTGGGATCCTCCTGATTGCTTCACAGTCACACTGTCACTCCTTCATTCATTCCTTGCCTGTGATAGTTCTTGCAACCTCACTAGCTTCTTCTGTATTATTAATATTATTATTGTCTATCTGGTTCTGATATTTTTGCCATGGCTCTTTGACTACTCTTTGGCTCTCTGAATTTGTACTCTGTTCCCTCATGGTTAGACTTCCCATTGAGTGTGTGTGTTTAGGGTTTTTCCTGTTAGTTTTGTGTGCCTCCAACTGTTCCCGAACTTGTCAGTTTTTTGTAGTTTATTATTTTGACAATGACTGCCATCACTTAATTAGGAAGGGACCGGCACTGTGGTTGTGGATCCGCTGCTTTGGAAGGGTACGCAAGTAGGCAGGGACAAAGGAAGTGGGTGAGATCAGGGCTGCACTCTATCCCTGCCCGACGTTACACTTATACGTTTATTTCAGAAAAGCAATTTTACAGGAAGCATTTGAATATTAAAAACAAATTCCCAATTAAAAAAAAAAACACTTGTACAGTTCTGCAAGGTCTTATTATTCCTTTATTTATAAAGCACAAACATATTCTGCAGCTGTACAGAGAGTTGTGTTCACTAAAGTTGGGTACTGTCCCAATTGAGGACATAATCTAAATTCCAACTTCACCTATCAGTGTGTTTTTTGGAGGGTTCTTTTTAAACTATTCCAATATGTCTACACTTTACTGTAAGCGACAGTATGCAATGATAATGCAATGATAATGCAATGATAATGTTGGGTAGATATTTAGATTTTAGTCAGGTTTTCCCAAATTCATGTTGCAAGGTATGGACATTGAAAGTCCCTTTTATACCATGGTGATGATTTCTAACACCATCTGCAAACAATGTCGATTTATAAGTGATTGTTTCTTAGCACATATATTTCTGGGACTGAATTTATTTGCATCAAAATGGTTTTGGTAGCTAAGAAGTCACGTTTGATATATTTATCAACAAACTCATTTTGTCAGTGTAATCCATCATTCATCCTGTTGATCCCTAAACTTATTCCATAATTTAAGCATAAGCATTAATATTTAACTATGCCTTTTAATAAACATGTTTTATCTTTTGTTTGTAAACTAACTTTTGTTTTAAAAACATGAAGATCATGTCTTAATCTTCAGTACATAAAAAATAATAATAGTATATGTAATTTTCTAACTAGCATCTCTTGTACTAAAACTTTCCCCCAAATAGCCCATATCCTGCCATTGTTTGAAAGGAGTTGTTTTAGGATATGCCCTGCTGTAGCCCATATTTCAGGGCTATGCCCTACTGTAGCCTGTATTTTAGGGATATGCCCTGCTGTAGCCCATATTTTAGGGATATGCCCTGCTGTAGCCCATATTTTAGGGATATGCCCTGCTGTAGCCCATATTTTAGGGATATGCCCTGCTGTAGCCCATATTTTAGGAATATGGTCTCCTGTAGCCCATATTTTATAGATATGCCCTACTGTAGCCCATACGTTAGGGATATGCCCTGCTGTAGCCCATATTTTATAGATATACCCTGCTGTAGCCAATATTTTAGGGATATGCTCTGCTGTAGCCCATATTTTAGGGATATGCTCTGCTGTAGCCCATATTTTATAGATATGCCCTGCTGTAGCCCATATTTTAGGGATATGCTCTCTTGTAGTCCATATATTTTATAGATATATCCTGCTTTAGCCCATACTTTAGAGATATGCCCTGCTGTAGTCCATATTTTATAGATATGCCCTGTTGTAGCCTATATTTTAGGGATATGCCCTGCTGTAGTCCATATTTTAGGGATATGTCCTCTATATTTTTCAAAAGAAGTCTTAAAATACTGCGCACTTGTACTGTCTTGAAAGTATAGAGTGGACATAGACAGTAGAGTCTTTAGCGCCAATGGCTTGGATTCCCCAGGCATGTGCCATACTGGTTTGAGAAATTCTTTTTGCTCTGCTCATGGTGTCACTGACTCTCCACTAGGAATAGTAGATTATTGATAAACATGCAGGTCGCTCACATTACAGAGTGATTCTTAGAGCCAAAATGACCTTCTCAGAACAGTAATTTTCAGAAGGGAAACAGAGTTCACATAGTGACTAAGCTGGACTGCACACTTTCTCCTCTGAAAAATATGAAGTAAACAACAAAACTAAATACTAAACAGGGTGTAAACAAACAGTTCAATGCCAACTATCATTTACTAATATTTGGCAATTATTTCTTAAGGAGCATAGGGTTTGGAAAAAAATGTTTCCTTGTGAGAAAACCTCTTTAAGTTTACATATTCAATATTATTATGTTTCTTTTCATTTACAGCAGTATTGAGCCAAAACACAATTCTAGTCAGATGTAAACATCCTTCTAAACACTCAGATCCATATAATGCCCTTATGCCCTTATATGGTCCCTGTATGCAAAATTATCTATCTATCTATCCTGTATAAGGGGATATAAGGGATAGTGATAAATGGTCAGGAATCAATTTAAGAAGAATGATTGGCTTACCTGACAATATTACTTTTTAGAGCACATGTACAACTCTGTATGTTGGGAAGTAATCTCATTGCCTGCATTCATGTATTCTAGAGAAATGGTGCAGCACAAGGAAAGCCTTGGAGATAGAAATAGGCAGTTTGGATTATGAAAGTTGTGAGTCATAGCTTTCTGGCAGAATTTATTGCTCATGGGTTCTAAATGTTTCTGGTGTATGTGTTCTGCTTTATCTGTTGTACAGGGTGGGCCATTTATATGGATACACCTTAATATAATGGGAATGGTTGGTGATATTAACTTCCAGTATGTGGCACATTAGTATATGTGAGGGGGAAACTTTTCAAGATGGGTGGTGACCATGGCGGCCATTTTGAAGTTGGACATTTTTAATCCAACTTTTGTTTTTTCAATAGGAAGAGGGTCATGTGACACATCAAACTTATTGGGAATGTCACAAGAAAAACAATGATGTGCTTGGTTTTTACGTAACTTTATTCTTTCATGAGTTATTTACAAGTTTCTGACCACTTATAAAATGTGTTCAATGTGCTGCCCATTGTGTTGGATTGTCAATGCAACCTTCTTCTCCCACTCTTCACACACTGATAGCAACACCGCAGGAGAAATGATAGCACAGGCTTCCAGTATCCATAGTTTCAGGTGCTGCACATCTCGTATCTTCACTGCATAGACATTTGCCTTCAGATGACCCCAAAGATAAAAGTCTAAGGGGGTCAGATCAGGAGACCTTGGGGGCCATTCAACTGGCCCACGATGGCCAATCCACTTTCCAGGAAACTGTTCATCTAGGAATGCTCGGACCTGACACCAATAATGTGGTGGTGCACTATCTTGCTGGAAAAACTCAGGGAACGTGCCAGCTTCAGTGCATAAAGAGGGAAACCCATCATCATGTAGCAATTTCACATATCCAGTGGCCTTGAGGTTTCCATTTATGAAGAATGGCCCCACTATCTTTGTACCCCACATACTACACCATACCATCAATTTTTGTGTTCCAACAGTTTTGGAGGGATCTATCCAATGTAGGTTAGTGTCAGACCAATAGTGGTGGTTTTGTATGTTAACTTCACCATTCACATAAAAGTTTGTCTCATCACTGAACACAATCTGTGTAAACTGAGGGTCCTGTTCCAATTTTTGGTTTGCCCATTCTGAAAATTCAGTGCGCCGATCTGGGTCATCCTCGTTGAGATGCTGCAGTAGCTGGAGTTTGTAAGGGTGCCATTTGTGAGTAGCTAATATCCGCCGAAGGGATGTTCGACTAATGCCACTCTCCAGTGACATGCGGAGAGTGCTACGCTGTGGGCTCTTGCTGAATGAAGCTAGGACAGCCACTGATGTTTCTTCATTAGTGACAGATTTCATACATCCACATTTTGGCAAATCCAACACTGAACCAGTTTCACGAAACTTAGCAAGCAGTTTGCTAACTGTAGCATGGGAGATGGGTGGTCTCGTAGGGTGTCTTGCATTGAAATCTGCTGCAATGACCCGGTTACTGTGTTCACCAGACATCAACACAATTTCTATCCGCTCCTCACTTGTTAACCTTGACGACATGTCAATGGCTGTAAACAAAGAGAAACTTGTAAATAACTCATGAAAGAATAAAGTTACGTTAAAACCAAGAACACCAGTGTTTTTCTTGTGAAATTTACAATAAGTGTGATGTGTCACATGACCCTCTTCCTATTGAAAAAACAAAAATTGGATTCAAAATGGCCGTCTTCAAAATGGCCGCCATGGTCACCACCCATCTTGAAAAGTTTCCCCCCTCACATATACTAATGTGCCACAAACAGGAAGTTAATATCACCAACCATTCCCATTTTATTAAGGTGTATCCATATAAATGGCCCACCCTATAGTTAGATATTTCCGTCTGACATCCAACATACATCTGCGCTGGACACTATAAAAACATGGAGTAAAAAGAGCGGTCTTTGGTTTAATTTTCCTTAAACAAGAATACAACACAGCAGTGGCATTAAATAAATGCAAAATTCACTATGACATGCCCAAAGAAGTTGATCTTATACTTAGTATGCAGATACAGATGCACAGTAATGGTCTATGGCTAGAATAATGATAATCCATAGGTAAGAACATTGGCTGCCTGCATCCCAGACAAGAATCACACAGCAAGTCACAAAGATGAATAGACGAGGTATGCTTTGATAAGCAAGTTCTGCAATAGCTGGATGTCCGGAGTATACACCAGGTGCCCTGCTATTGCAGGGCTTGCTTAGCATACTTTATCTATTCATATTGATGTTCTTAAGAAACATACTGCTACAAGTTAGGGATACTTGATATATCGGGACAGAACGTTGACCCAGAGATTTATTCTGGTTGCCTTTTTTCGAGTTGGAAAGGAATTTTTATCCCCTAGACATATAACATCTGCCTTTAAAGGTATTTTTTGTCTTCCTCTAGATCAACACAGTAGTGATATAGGTTGAACTTGATGGACTCTTGTCCTTTTTTTAACCTTGTGAACTATTTGGCTATAATATAAATAAGAGATAGCCCTTAACCACTACAAGATATTAAAAGTCTCCTTAACCTATGTGGTTTCCCGGTACCGGATTGCATCTCTTACCTTGTGGTGAGGTCCCTAGGTACCAGTGTGGTCCTACTCTATAGTTAGCCCCTTGTCACCCCTGTAATAGTTAACATTATTCAAATCCAATGTGTAAATATGTAAATAAAGTATACTTACCTTGTTGTAGTGTCGCAGGACCTGCGGGTCACGTGATGCATTCCAAAACTCTATGGTTTATGGTTCAAGGACCTTTGGAGGAAGTCAGGTAATCGCCCACCATGCATTGTAACGGTGAGTGACAGCTGACTCGGACCAATCCAAAACGGCCCTGCCCCTGCCCATATAAGGGAGCGGCGGCCATTAATCGTGCTCTTGTTCCTGTGCTGTCAAGCAAGCAGCATCTCTTTCCTCGTGGGCTGCTGATAGAATAGGATCTGCGCAGCTGTCGTCAGAAGTGACTAGGCCCAAGCCTTGCGGCAATGGCCGTCTTACAAAACTGTGAGTTCTCAATCCCTCTTAAGTCTGCAAGATCACCGAACTTAAACAGACCCCTAAATCCGGACGGATCTCTGCATCACTCCTAATTCTAATAACCTTTTGGATAAGCTAATGGTCCGCAGCATCTGTCATGCACTGCCGTACTACATAGAGACTGTATTGCTAAGACTGTTGCTGTTACCTTTACCTCAGTAAAGTTTATACAAGTTCAAGTTCATCTCTATTGTGGACCTTCATTCATTTAAGCACGCACCTATCGTTTCTGGGAAGGGTGGCGATAGGCCGAAGATTTACCTCAGCGTATTAACCCCTCACCCTGGCGTCACGAGTGACAGGGGTTAAGTTAACCCCTCACATACCGAAGCAACACCCCAACTACACTACACCCCCAAGGCCCTACCACAAAGCCTTTTTGGCGTCACAAACAGGATTCAGGTGTGTGCCTACTACAGTTGCCACTAGTGAAAGTGTACTCCCCCCAAGTAACGAACTTTATTCATGTACTGTGAAGCGTGTTGCTGTGTACGGGAGCGGTGTCCGTGGTGCGCCATACAAGGGGGCCACGAGAAAAGTAAGGGGGGAGGCGAAAATTTATCTGCAAATAAGATGTGTAAACTGCGCAATGAGTTCATGCTGCGATCCTCTGGTCTGGTCAGCACAGGCGGAGCTGAACTGCTGCCGGAAAAGAGCACGAAGAAGGCCTGCGCTGCACCATGCCCCGCCCCTGGGCGTGGCTGCCAAGTTGCTGTATCACAGCCGAAAGGGAGCTTGGAGATACAGGAGTCATCTCTGGAAGGACTGGAAGTCAGGGCTGCACCAATGACGTCTACTGAAGTCCACTATAAAAGACACCACGCACAGCAACCACTTCAGTCTGCACAGGGAGCCGGAGAGTACAGACATGGCGGAGAGCAGCATTCCACGTGGTGAAGATGGCAAAATGGCGCCGGAACAGCGGAAAGTTGTGGCAGTCGCAGCCCGACTTTTCCAAGAACTTGCTGACTGTCACGATGCCGGCTGGCAGGAGGTGGATCCTCTGTGCCAGAGAGGGATTGGCGTGGACCGTGCTAGTGGACCGGTTCTAAGTCACTACTGGTTTTCACCAGAGCCCGCCGCAAAGCGGGATGGTCTTGCTGCGGCGGTAGTGACCAGGTCGTATCCACTAGCAACGGCTCAACCTCTCTGGCTGCTGAAGATAGGCGCGGTACAAGGGAGTAGACAGAAGCAAGGTCGGACGTAGCAGAAGGTCGGGGGCAGGCGGCAAGGTTCGTAGTCAGGGTGGATAGCAGAAGTTCTGGTACACAGGCTTTGGACACACAAAACGCTTTCACTGGCACAAGGCAACAAGATCCGGCAAGGGAGTGCATGGGAGGAGGTCAGATAAAGGCAGGGAGCAGATGGAAGCTAATTAAGCTAATTGGGCCAGGCACCAATCATTGGTGCACTGGCCCTTTAAGTCTCAGGGAGCTGGCGCGCGCGCGCCCTAGAGAGCGGAGCCGCGCGCACCAGCACATGACAGCAGGGGACGGGAACGGGTAAGTGACCTGGGATGCGATTCGCGAGCGGGCGCGTCCCGCTGTGCGAATCGCATCCCCGACGGCCATGACAGTGCAGCGCTCCCGGTCAGCGGGACCGACCGGGGCGCTGCGGAGAGAGAGACGCCGTACGCGCTCCGGGGAGGAGCGGGGACCCGGAGCGCTAGGCGTAACACTGACCGTCTGCAGTGGTTGTCATTAGACGAAGAGGGGGCCTGCAATCTTCCCCCACTGCCTGATGATGACGACGATTGCCCAGAGACACCTCCAGCGGAGAGCGCAGGAACACCTGGAGGTGCATCGCCGGTGAGACTGTCCCCTCACCACAGAACTTGGGGCTCGTGGGCCGAGATCCCATCAGAGGAGTCTGCAGTGAGCACCCCGCCAGAGGCGGCCTATTCTTCCTCCTCCAGCCCTGAAGCTAAAATTCCCCTATCTTCTTTGCCAAGTGCACGACCGTGCTCACCAGATTTGCCCCAGTGGATCTTTGGGGACGAGCTGGGACTCATCGAGCATATACAACCTATACCTGAGAAGCCACTCCCACCAATTCCAGCCGCACAAAGGGAAAGGGCCCGTCAAGAAGCCGAGCTGGCTGAATTGATGGACAGATTAAAGGCCCGACACAGAGAACTGTACGCCCCTAAGCATGTGCATTTGCCTCCTGAGGAAAGAATTCGCTACCAGGAGAATACTAAAGCAATGGAAACTTTATTCATCCGCAAATGGGACCATCCCCGAGAAGGGGAGGAGCCTCTAGAACGACGAAGAGCAACTGTGGCCAAGTTCGACAATGTCAAAGGTTATGGGACACTCCTAAATTGCCACACAGGGCAAACCATTGTCGTAAACCGGCAAGCAGTAGAAAGGCCATATCTTCATAAAAAGTTCTACTCCTTGGAGGTGGGTGAAATTGTGGAGTACACCCCCGTCCAGAGCCTCCGTGGAGAATGGGCTGCAGCGGTCACAAGACCAACAGCCCCAACACAGCTTCCCTTCAAATACTTTCCGTCTACAGATTGGGAATCGGATCCCTTTAACTTGAGGCTGAAAGGGTCTGCTCCTAAAGCCTCCATCAACGTACCCAAGGAGGAGGAGCCTAAACAGCAAAGATCATCTTCGGTACAGTAAAGTACCAAGTCCTGCTCAAGATCAAGAAAATAAGCTTAAATTGCGGGCACCAAAGACCGTACCTAGACCCTCTCGGAGCAATGAGAGTTTGTCTGTTCCAGAGGTATCAACGCATGTACCTACGCCCTCTCGGACCAATGAGAGTTTGCCTCCTGCACAGGTACCAAAGTATGTACCAAGGCCCTCTTCTGACATGGAGAGTTTGCCTGCTTCCAGGGTAATTTTGAGATGGTGCTCAAGACCTATTGCCCCACTTTGATTCCGGCTAGTAAGCCTATAGCCTCTTTGAATCCTACACCAATGTAGTGTGGCAGAGCTATGTTAGTTCCATACCTGCCCCTCATGTTGGGAGGTACAGAGTAACCAGGAGAGGCACAACAAGAGTGAGGAAGAATATCCTCTAAAGGACTTCAAAGTAATGTCTTGTTGTTTTATTAACCACTTTTGTTTTGCAGCAACCAAGTTCAAGTTGTGGCTAGCAGGACTGTGCTAAGATTGTTCCTGTTCAAAGTTCAGCAACGTAACCACTAAGCTTTGTGCCTGACTATTAAGTCAACAGACTCCTAGCCAGTAGGAGATTCATAAGGACTGTACCCGGCTGATTTGTGGTACGGCCTTGTTTTCCTTTCCCTTCCCATGAACTCTTAGTGTAGGTGGACTGCTGATCCTTACACGCCAATTTGTATATTTTCTATGGACTCTTAGTGTAGGTCGACTGCTGATCCTTACATGTCTGTTTTATGTATACACCAGCAGCTTCATAAGAACTCTTATGTTAAATGTTGCACTTATCAGGTTAATGCGCCTGAACCCTGTTGGAGTGTTCATAATTGTGTAAGTTTGTGTAATAAATATGTATATGGTTCTTGTACACAGGAAGATATCCTCGTGTCTGTGTACATAAAAAACAGGTAAAGGTTGTGCATAGAAAAATAGCCTAATGTCTATGTACGTAAAAAAGTAGGTAAGAGTTGTACACGAAAAATGGCAGTGTGTTGCACGTGTACACTAAACCCTAAAAACGTAAATAATTCTTGTACATACAAATGTATAAAATGCTAAAGGTGTTTAGTAGTTGCTAAATAGGTGACACCCCGGCTCCTCCGAGGGTAGTATTATTGCTGTCGCCAATCGCTAGCACCTGTCTCAGAAAAAAATAGTAGGTCTCAAAGGACTACACAGGGTAAACTACCCTTAAGGTACCAAGATTCACATTCAGTACCTGCACACATAGTACCTTTGATAACCCACTTCAATGCTCTACCTATAACTTTTCAGTACTCTAGACTACTCACTTAATTGTACTACTTCAATATACTTCAGTACATACGCAAAAACAAAATGTATCTCACATTCAAACAAACACTTAGGACTTGTAGCCTATTGATACCTAATTCCTGCCACTGTTAGGTGCACTCATATTTCTCTTCTCTGTATTGCATGTGTATTGTATTGAGATGCTCTACCTGGCCAGTAGGTGCTCTTGCGAGCATAGAATTAAACATGTAGTTCTAAAGGTAACCTAGGTAGGTTATTTTGAAGTGCTCTAAGGGTTAGCAGCCAAACTTTCTGCGACCTAGCTTCCGGCCAGCCAGTATACCTTTCGTGTACTAACAGGTAACTCATTGTTGGCAAAGAGAAAAAAGGTGTGAGATTCCAAAATGTTTAGTCAGCTTGAAGCTAAATGTATAGAGAGCTGTACTAATGTCTAGTTAGCCTCATAAAATGTGTAGAGAGCTAAAACAAAATGTTTTAGGAGCTAGCAACTAAATGTCAGATAGCTGCCTAATTGTCTATCAAGCTTAGAATGTATAGTAAGCTTAATTAAAATGTCTAAGAAGCTGGAAACTAAAGGTCTAAATAGCTTCATAATTGTCCAGATAGCATAAATGTCCAGGAAGCCTTTATAATTGTCTAGTAGGATTACTAGTCTACAAATGCTTCAAATGCCTAGAAAAATGTCTAGTAGGTTTAAAAGTACCTAATGTGTATAAAAGTTTTGTCAGGATATAGATTCTGTCTAGTTAGCCATCCTGTTCTGCCTGCCCTAGTTCCTCTGCCTTAGGGGACAGGCGTCGGGGTCGACTTGTTTTAAGTAAGGGGGTTTGTGGTGTCCCGGTACCGGATTGCATCCGTTACCTTGTGGTGAGGTCCCCAAAGTCAGAGTACCAGTAGGTACCAGTGGGGTCCTCATCTATAGTTAGCCCCTTGTCACCCCTGTAATAGTTAAAATTATTCAAATCCAATGTGTAAATATGTAAATAAAGTGTACTTACCTTGTTGTGGTGTCGCAGGACCTGCGGGTCACGTGATGGGTTCCAAAACTCTATGGTTTATGGTTCAAGGACCTTTGGAGGAAGTCAGGTGATCGCCCACCATGCATTGTAACGGTGAGTGACAGCTGACTCGGACCAATCCAAAACGGCCCTGCCCATATAAGGGAGCCGCGGCCATTAATCGCGCTCTTGTTCCTGTGCTGTCAAGCAAGCAGCATCTCTTTCCTCGTGGGCTGCTGATAGAGGAGGATCTGCGAAGCTGTCGTCAGCAGTGACTAGGCCCAAGCCTTGCTGCAACGGCCATCTTACAAAACTGTCTGCAAAGATCACCGGACCTAAACAGACCCCTTTTGTGCTTTTCTACATCGCTGAAAGGAAACTGAGCTGGATCACCACATATATGTGACAGGACCCTGAGCCAGGAGCCATCGCACAGAGGGGAAATTATCCCTGTTGCTTCTTATTCTAGTCTCTCCCTCTTGGTGCTGCTCCTCCATAATAGACAGCCTTCATCTAACATTGCTGGTAATATAATAACATCGAGATAACATAAAGAGAATAGTACAATAGCAGCACAGGTCTCCTCCGTTCTTACATGCTGCACACTCAAAGTATAAGAGCTTACCTTCAGTCTTTCTTTTCCACTTCTGCATCATACTTTGTTTTCTGCTATCTTGTGTTACATGTGTACATTAACATGGTATATGTCAACCTTTTTAACTGCAAATTATCAAAATATTGATATTATTTGAATAATAAGTCACTGTCCCTACAGCATATGTTATACCAGGGGCGGACACAGACAGCAGATTGTCCCTATGCAAAGAATGTCCCCCTCATACGTCAATTGTTCAGGACACCCCCCCCCCCCCCCTTCATACTCTATGTCACTTACTTAGGGGGGCCCCCATCCGTATCAGTTGCTCAGGAGGACCCCCTAATATCAGTTGTTAATTATCTATTAAGGCCCCCCCATGTGCTGCAGCTCATTAAGGCCCCCCACATTAGGTAGCATAGTTTCCCTACATTAGGCAGCATAGTTTCCTCACATTAGGTAGCACATTTTCCCCACATTAGGTAGCAGTTTCCCCACATTAGGTATCATAGATTCCCCACATTAGGTAGCATAGATACCCCACATTAGGTAGCAGTTTCCCCACATTAGGTAGCATAGCCCCCCCAACACAAAGACACATAGGCACACAGAGACACACACACATACACACACAAAACTGGCCTGCGCAGCGCTTCTACTCTCCTGCGGCGGCCTGACGAGTGACGTCACTGACGTCCTCCTGCACGGGTCTGCAGAGGTACTCCACTTGCGTGATATCCCTCGTCAGACCTGGGTCGGCCAGCTGCAGACTCATTGTCTAAAGTGCCAGGGCCGTACTGGGGGTAAAAACCAGCCCTGGAAATTATTGTATGCCAGCCCCACAACATTGCGTCATTGTGTCGGTTAACGGCTGCCGAGCACAGGCATGTCACTTTACAAAGATATATATATATATATATATATATATATATAGTATGTATACACATTGTGAGAAGGTGAAAGGCGTCATGGTGGATGGGCGATATGTGTCACCAAGGCTCCTGGCTTTGTGGAAGTAAGATCCGGTATTCATTCAGTGTCTGTGCTACTATGCAGACTGCCACTATGACCATAGTATGGCTGGAAGGCCAATCCAGGACGGCTCTTACTGGGAACGACCAAGTGCAGGGTGGGGGTCATTCCCCACAATCCAGGCTACCTTTTTGTTGGCCCTAAAGGCAGCCTGTTTCACCAGCTGAGGGGGATTTTGCAAGAGAGAGTTGAGAGTGGAGTTCTTCCCTATGTTTGCTCCAAGGTTGGAAGCTGGTGAACAGCCTTCCTGGAGACCTGGAAAAGACTTGCTTGTGCTTGATGCCGCATGGCATGGTCTGAGTTGTGAACAAACACCTAAGGAATACAGGTTGACTTTTGTTACGTTTTCCTTTCCTCTGCAATTAAAGACTGTTTGCTATGTGACAAGTATGAATAAAACACTGAACTTTGATTTGGAAAATACTGCTTCCTTGCCTCTATACTGCAACCGCACCTATTTGCAAGAGCGAGTCATCACAACATATACACACACACTCATACCTATATTAATGTGTACTTGAAGAAAAGTCGGTGGCACTCCAAATGGTGAAAAAAGTGATGTTTATTCACTCCCAAGCAAGGCTACATTTCGGCAACCTCATACTGCCATTCTCAAGTTAGTTTGGATTCCTAACCAGGATCAACAGCTGGAGGCACCCGTGCACGTTCCATTAGGAGTGCTACCTTTTCAATTAATATATTAATGTGTATATACTCATATCTCACAGAAGGAATACACCACTACTTCACCAAATGTTTCAGTGAAATGGTGTCGGCGTCCAAGACCCAATCAAAGTCCACGAATTGAAAAAGTTAAATGACACAAAGTTTGAAAAAGGTTCTATGTAAAAATTCAGTCTACTGAGATCAATATTACCAATAATACCAGTGAACAATGAGAATTATTACCATACATATGACCATCATACTGTTACTGACCAAATTGTGTGTTATTAAGACCAATACTACCAATAATACCAGTATACAAGGAGGAATATTATCACCATACATATCACCATAATACTGTTACTGGCCAGTTCCTGTATACTGAGATTGATATTATTAATAATACCAGTATACAAGGGACAAATAATTAGTGTTGAGCGGCATAGGCCATATTCGAATTTGCGATATTTAGCGAATATATGGACGAATATTTGTTATATATTCGCTAAATTCACATATTGGTATTATTAGCGATATATTTTCACATATGCGAAAATTCACATATGCGAAAATTAGCATATGCGCAAACTAGCATATAACAAAATTAGCATATGCGAAAATTTGCATATGCAAATTTTCGCATTTATAGGAACATTTGCACGCCAGTCTCAGTAGTATTAGACAGTAGTATTAGAGCCTTCTTTACCCCACACAAGCTGGAAGCAGAGAAGGATGATCACTGTGATGTGTACTCTGAAAAAAAACCCGAATATTCGTAATTGCGAATATATAGTGCTATATTCGCGAATATTCGTGAATTCGCGAATATGCGATATTCGCAAATAAAATTCGCATTGCGAATATTTGCGAGCAACACTACAAATAATACCGCCACACCATACCACCCTGTATAGATGGATTGATCTACCCCGCCCCCTTCAGGAAGGTAGACAGACAGACTACCCTCCCCCCTTTCCACCCTCTACAGATAGACTTATCCACCCCCTCCTTTAGGCAGGTATTTAGACAGCCCCCCCTTTCTACCCTCCATATATAGCTCGATCTCCCCCCTTTATGCAGGTAGGTAGGTAAGCAGGCTTTATCCCCAGCCTCCCTACCACTCCCACTCCCTATTTTGCTGCTCAATTTTTAAAAATAAACAAACAAATAAAAACCAAAACAACAACTTACCTTCCACCGCACCCAAGCAGAGTCGTTCCGTCCGGCGCAGTAATGTCTGCGTCATTGCAAAGGTGGTGTGATGATGTCATCGGGCCGCCCGTGCCGTGATGCAGACGTCCTGGCTTCTCCGTAGTAGGTTAGTGGACTGAGTGGCAGAGCTGGGAGCTTATAGCTCTCAGCTCTGCCACTGCATACAAGGTCCTGATACTAGTGTCAGGACCTTGTATGCTAGAGTGAAGCGGCCGCATTGTGCAGCCAAGCACAGGCCGGCCACTGCCAGACTATGGGGCGGACTATGTGGCCGTATTAGAACAGTGAGCAGCGGCGGTGCAGCACTGCTGCTCATGCGTGTTTCATGTGAGGGGGCCCGCCGTCCTTTCAAAGGGCGGTGGGCCACTATGCAGCTGAACCGGCTATACAGGTGAAATGTCCACCCCTGTGTTAAACTGTATTAGGAGGGAATTGTTTTCTTATCCCAACAGCATACAGATGAGTTTTGACTGTAACCTTTATACAGTCATCTAATGCACTTTGTATTACATATGAAAAATGCTCAATTGCCAAAATGTAGCTGCTTATCATGAATGGGTGAGCAAACTACACTCACCTTTACTTTGACTGTGTGGAGTGCCGCTTCCTCCTTGGATTTACATTGATTCTCTGGACGATAAGTCTTGTCCTAGAGCTGTGCTCATGTGCTCAATATATATATTTACACATACACCATAAGCTGCATTTTTACTGGTATCACTCTGTTAGGATTTATAAAAAAAAATCTGTGATTACCACTGAAGGCATCAAAACTATGAATTAACACATGTGGAATTATATACATAACAAAAAAAGTGTGAAAATATGTCATATTGTAGGTTCTAGCCACATTTTGCTTTGATTACTGCTTTGCACACTCTTGGCATTCTCTTGATGAGCTTCAAGAGGTAGTCACCTGAAATGGTCTTCCAACAGTCTTGAAGGAGTTCCCAGAGATGCTTAGCACTTGTTGGGCCTTTTTGCCTTCACTCTGCGGTCCAGCTCACCCCAAACCATCTCGATTGGGTTCAGGTCTGGTGACTGTGGAGGCCAGGTCATCTGGCGCAGCACCCCATCACTCTCCTTCTTGGTCAAATAGCCCTTACACAGCCTGGAGGTGTGTTTGGGGTCATTGTCCTGTTGAAAAATAAATGATGGTCCAACTAAACGCAAACCGGATGGAATAGCATGCCGCTGCAAGATGCTGTGGTAGCCATGCTTGTTCAGTATGCCTTCAATTTTGAATAAATCCCCAACAGTGTCACCAGCAAAGCACCCCACACCATCAAACCTCCTCCTCCACACCAGCACACCTGTGAAGTGAAAACCATTTCAGGTGACTACCTCTTGAATTTCAACAAGAGAATGCCAAGAGTGTGCAAAGCAGTAATCAAAGCAAAAGGTGGCTACTTTGAAGAATCTAGAACATGACATATTTTCAGTTGTTTCACACTTTTTTGTAATGTATATAATTCCACATGTGTTACTTCATAGTTTTGATGCCTTCAATGTGAATCTACAATTTTCATAGTCATGAAAATAAAGAAAACTCTGAATGAGAAGGTGTGTCCAAACTTTTGGTCTGTACTGTACATCTACATGTGTATATATCTATAAATTTGGAAAAAGCAGCAGCACATCTGCAGGGAGCAACCAAAAATGGAAGAAGGTGCACGCCGTCACAGGGGCACTGGCTAGGAGCCCCAACTTGAGTAGTAGTGGAAAGGACCGCAGCACACACGATGTATTCCAATGTAAAAAAAAAGTGAATTTATTCCATAAAACAGCAAGCAAAAAGAAAGCTACGTTTCGGTAGTCTCACACCACCATCTTCAGGTATATATATATATATATATATATACATATATATGTATAGTAACTACCTTGGGGTGTAGTGTAGTTGGGGTGTTGCTTCGGTATAGGAGGGGTTAATTTAACCCTTGTCACTTGCGACACCAGGGTGAGGGTTAATACGCTGAGGTAAATCTTTGGCCTATTGCCACCCTTCCCAGAAACGATAGGTGTGTGCTTAAATGAATGAAGGTCCCCAATAGAGATGAACTTGAACTTGTATAAACTTTACTGAGGTACTTGCGGTACATCCAATTAACAGCAACAGTCTTAGCAATACAGTCTCTATATAGCACGGCAGTGATTGACAGATGCTGAGGACCATTGACTTATCCAAAGGATTATTAGAATTAGGATTGGTGCAGAGATCCGTCCGGATTTAGGGGTCTATTTAGGTCCGGTGATCTTGCAGAGTTAACAGGGATTGAGATAACTCACAGTTTTCTAAAGATGGCTGTTGCCGCAAGGCTTGGGCCTAGTCACTGCTGATGACAGCTGCGCAGATCCTCCTCTATCAGCAGCCCACGAGGAAAGAGCAAGTAATGGCCGCCGCTCCCTTATATGGGCAGGGCCGTTTTTGATTTGTCCATGTCAGCTGTCACTCACCGTTACAATGCATGGTGGGCGATCACCTGACTTCCTCCAAAGGTCCTTGAAACAGAAAACCATAGAGTTTTGGAACGCATCACGTGACCCGCAGGTCCTCCGACGCCACAACAAGGTAAGTACACTTTATTTACATATTTACACATTGAATTTGAATAATTTTAACTATTAAAGGGGTGACAAGGGGCTAAATATTGATGAGGACCCCACCGGTATCTAGGGACTCTGACTTTAGGGACCTCACCACAAGGTAATGGATGCAATCAGGTACCGGGACACCATATATACATATGGGTGTGTCTTTTCAATCATGATACGTCAACTGAATTTTCAAGATAACAGGTTAATCCAATCAAGAGAAAGAGGAGGCCTCTAGAGCTAAATTTCAAGTGTCATCACAATAGGTTGTGAATATTTATGTCCATACAAAATTTTAGTTTATAGTTTTTAATAAATGTGCAAAAATTTCAGAAATTTTTATTTCACTTTCTCATTATTGAGTATTGAGTGCAGAATGAAGGAAAATGCATTATTATTTTTAGCACAGGGTCGCAACATAACAAAATGTAAAAAAAGTGAAATTGTCTGAAAACTTTTCAAATGCATTTTACTATATTTATGATTAAAAAGCAGACTTTAGGATCATCTGAATAGTTAACAGCATAATGTTAATATTTTAAAGAGAAAAAAATTTAATTGTAATGAATTATTGCATTTGGATAAAATACATTTTAGAATCCTCTGTGTTTTCAAAAATGTTATGGTTATGAACTTGACAGGAAAATTCTTAGTCTTTACAGTCAGCTCCATTTGAGGTAACATGAACTGACCCAGAAAGTCATGTGCCTCATACAAGAAACCTCAAATATTTCATCTAACAACACTAAGAAGCCAAACAAAGTAATATAATACATGCATACACCATGTCATTTTCTTAACAGCTTAGAAATTCTCTCAAGGCATATAAAATTGTTGCATTTTTCTTTCATAAAAATATAATAAATAAGCTTGAAAAAAAAACAGCATTATGTTTGTACATTGTAAACTCTTTTTTTGCAGTGTCCTATTGACAAAGTCGTGTCCATTTAAGTTCCCAAACGCATTACAGTCGTATACTAATCTGCTACATCTACATCTGTTTTTGTACCTCTACCCGCAATTTATCATAATTTGTAATTAGAGATACAGCTGCAAAAATCTGCTTTCTTACCTTTAACCTAAGGAAAAATTTCCTTTTATGGATCCATGTATTTGACATAATAATCAACAGAGGCTGAAATGCTGAACTATGGATTGGATTAATATTTACACCTACATTGACTAATATGTGGCAAATATAACATTGTAATATGAAAGTCACCCATTAACCAGCAAGTTAGGTTTTTATATATCTCCCATAAGTGAGTACACCCCTCACATGTGTTATTACATCTTTTCATGTGGCAATACTGAAGAAATGATACCCCTAAGTGGAAATGTCCAAATTGGGCTGAGAGGCATCTCGGTGCATCTGTCACTGACTCTCCACGAGCTTGTCTGATGTAACAAAGATGCGGAAGATGCCATGAGTGGTGAGTGCAGATTCATTCACTTCTCTACTACTAATACATCTTAAATGTTCTTTTATTCTCTCTCATACAGGGGCATAACTATAGGGGATGCAGAGAAAGCTGTTGCATTGGGGCAATCTTCCCCCTAAGAGACAAGTATTATAAATGGTACTTGGAGTCCTGTTGCAGATTTTGCATTGGGACAAAGAAGCTACAAGTTACGCCTCTGCTCTCACATGCTCTAATACCTGTCCCTGGAAGTTCAATATGGCACCTCTAGGAAAAGAGAAAAAATCTGAAGATTAAAAAAATAAATAAATAAATAAATTGTTGCTCTACATAAAGATGGCTTATGCTATAAGAAGGTTGCCAAAACACTGAAACTGAGCATCAGCACGATGCCCATACATCGATTTCAAAGGACAAGTTCCACTCAAAACAGGCCTTGCCATGGTTGACCAAAGAAATAAAGTGTACATGCTTAGCGATATCCAGAGGATGTCTTTGGGAAATAGAAATATGAGTTCTGCTAACATTGTTGCATAGGTTGTAGGGAAGGGTGGGGGTGGGGGGCTGTCAGCCTGTCAGTGCATAGTTCTCATGCCAGTAAACCAGTTGACAAGCAAAAAAACAGGTTACATGTGAAAAACACTTTTAAACACTCTAAATAGCTCCTGAACGTATCTGGCACTGTATGGTGAACACTCCAAAACAACATATACACCCAGATAGTAACAAATGGAATCACTTATACATAACCGTGAAAATTAATAGAGATAACTTTATTGAAGTATACATAGAAATACATAAAAGATAAAAACATCACATATAAAGAGGAACACAGACATCAAAAAAGGGCAACATCACCGAAATCCACACTTGCTGAAGCAAACATACATGTACATAGGTCAAAACAAGGTATAACTAAATTGCCAGAAGGTGTTCATAGTAAATAAAAGGGTAGTTATATACACTAGTCAACAGATACCAGCAACAAAGACCTATAAATATACCATCCTCTGGAGTGCATAGAAAAAAGTATGCTTAAGTGCCTTGTGCAAGTATAATGAAAGAAACAATAATGAGATGTAAACAATACACCGAGCAAGCCGATATACAGACCTATAGATAGTCACAGTGCAGATTACAGATTACAGTGCAGAGATCGGGATGGCGCCACATCTCCTACGCTTGTTTTGGCACATCACCAAAACACCAGGAGTCAGGAAAATTAGTTATGTTTCTCCCTGGGCATATTAGTTCTGATACTGCACAATGCATCAAATTGATATTCATGGCTGTCGTTCTACACCCTGTTCCAAATTATTATGCAAATTACATTTAAGTGTCACAAAGATTAAATATTTTGTTTTTCAGTTTAACTAATGGATGGCATTGTGTCTCAGGGCTTTTTTGATCACTGAAAACAATCTCTGACACTAGATTGCCAGGTGAGCCCAATTTAAGGAAAAACTACTAAAGGTGGGTGTTCCACATTATTAAGCAGAGCACCATTTTCAAGCAATTTGGCGAAGAAAAAGGATCTCTCTGCTGCCGAAAGAGTAAAATAGTTCAATGCCTTGGACGAGGTATGAAAACATTAGATATTTCACGAAAATGTAAGCGTGATCATCGCACTATCGCTTCTCGGCCTTTTGGCTAAGATCAAGTGTAGTATCTGTTCTTATCAGTTTTCATGCTGGTGGGGATGGGTGCTGCATGGAGGATGCAGGTGTCTCAGGGCTTTCCGGGGCTGGTTCTGAGGAATCAGCTCGACGGCTGCCCCGATGTGACCTGTTCCCTCCGGGTCTTGCTATTAGGCTGAGAGGGTCTAGAGCTGAGGTACTTTTGTGCCTCGGGGAGTGGTGACCCCGAGGTGCTGAAACTCACTGGGAGGATGGGCTCACTGAGTTGAGGCACCATAATCTCTTCACCTTGTGGCACTCACCTCTTGATTCCCGGCCTTCTGGCTAGGATCAGAGAAATTTTTATAGATCCGTCCAGATGTCCGGGCAGTATATCTGCACACATTCACTTATTTATTTCTTTTTGTCTCACTGTGTCACTCTTTGCGTGTTGTGTGTTCACAGGATTTGTCAGGATGCGGTAGCCCTTCTGGGTGTCCCTCCTGGCGGTCTAGGGGAGGTGTGTGTGGCCATTAGGTTCCGCACCTCCCTGCAAACACCCCGGGTACTCCTGCTTTGGCAGGGTACCTACCGTTATCGGCTCTGCGGGCAGATACCTTGGCTAACGCAAAGGGGGATGCCTGGAGCATTTGTGGTCCCCTAGTAGCTTCGGCGAAAAGGGACATCGAACCTGGAACCTCGCAGGTACCTTTTGGTCTGGAGGCAAAGGATAAGGTTTGTTGGGGGGCCTCTCTCCTATCGGAGAAGGGCTTGCGATAGACTGCATTCTTTCTGCACTTTTTTTTAGTGTAACACGTTTGCACTTTTTCTTGCACTTTGGGTGAATCGAGAGCATGTTCCTCGGCTTTAAAAAAAAATAATTAAGAGATTTGTGGCTGATTCAGAGCACAAGGGTTCTTGCAGATAAAGGCACATTGAGGAAGATCTCTGCCAGATCCAGGCATAGGATCAAGAGAGCAGCTGCTAAAATACCATTACATAGCAGTAAACAGATATTTGAAGCTGCTGGTGTCTCTAGAGTCCACGGACATCAAGGTGTAGAGTCTTGCAACTGTGCATAAACCTTCTATTTGGCCACCTCTAACCAATGCTCACAAGCAGAAACGGCTGCATTGGGCAGAAAAATACATGAAGACATAAAACAGTCCTGTTCACTGATGAGTGCTGTGCAACCCTGGATGGTCCAGATGGATGGAGTAGTGGATGGTTGGGGGACGGCCACCCTGTTCCAACAAGGCTGCAACGTATGCAAGGCGGTGATGGAGTCATGTTTTGGGCCAGAAACATGGGAAGAGAGCTGTCAGCCCCTTTAGGGTCCCCAAAGGTGTAAAGATGACCTCTATGTATGTGGAGTTTCTGACTGACCACTTTCTTCCCTGGTACAGAAGGAAGAACTATGCTTTCCATAATAAAATCATCTTAATGCATGACAATGCACCATCTCATGCTTCAAAGAATACCTCTGCATCAATGGCTGCTATGGGGATAAATGGAGAGAAAGTCATGATGTGGCCTCCATCCTCCCCTGACCTCAATGCTATTGAAAACCTTTGGAGCATCCTCAAGCAAAAGATCTATGAGGGTGAGAGGCAGTTTACATCCAAACAGCAGCTCTGGGAGGCTATTCTGACATATTGCAGTAGTGGGGGGCTATCCACTACTGAGGGCTTACCTCACCTGCTGGGCCGGCTCCGGTGCTCAGAATGAAAGAGCCTGGCAGGGCTAGGCTTTGTCAATCGAGCGCAGAGCACACAAATCAATGGGATTGTATATAATCCCATTGATCGGTATGAGCAATCAAATGATTCCTCCTAAAAGTCCCCTAAGGGGACTAAAAGTGTAAAAAAAAGTTTAAAAAAAGTATAAAAACACAAACATTAACCCCTTCCTTATTAAAAGTTTAAATCACCCCCCTTTTCCAAATTCCATCTAAAAATATATATAACCATAATATAAATAAACATATATGGTATCGCCACATGCGTAAATGTCCAAAAAATAAAAAAGTTTTAGGGGTTAGAAGAGGACAATTTTAAATGTATAAATTTTCGTGCATGTAGTTATGATTTTTTTCAAAAGTACGACAAAATCATACCTAAATAAGTAGGGTATAATTTTAATCGTATGGACCTACAAAATAAAGATAAAGTGTCATTTTTACTGAAAACTGTACGGCGTAGAAACGAAAGCCCCCAAAATTTACAAAAATTTGTTTTTTCTAAAATTTTGTCACACAATGACTTTTTTTTTACGTTTCCCGTAGATTTTTGGGTAAAATGACTGGTGGCACAAAAAATAAGCCCTCATATGGGTTTTTTGATCCAAAATTTAAAGGGTTATGATTTTTAAAAGGTAAGGAGGAAAAAAACGAAAGTGCAAAAACAGAAAAATGCTTGGTCCTTAAGGGGTTAAAGGGGTACTCCGGTAGAAAATTTTAATTTTTAAATTAACTGGTGCCAGAAAGTTAAACATATTTGTAAATTACTTCTATTTAAAAACCTTAATCTGGAGATGAGCGAATTTTTAAAAAATTTGATTTGGCTGATTCGCCGAATTTTCAAAAAAAATTTGTTTCGGTCAGAATTTATTCGTGGTGAATTGCTATTAAAAATGTCTATTTCTGGGCTACAGAGAGCCTCAATAGGGGTGTAGAACACTTTGACTTGTTGTAACATACATATGGAGTGTGCTGTGTTAGTGAAATAAAACTGTTATTCAGTATGACATGCAGATAACAGGCATCACTATTAGAATCACTGCCGCAGAGCATCTAAATGTGGCAGCAGACAGACCATAATGCATAAAAATTGAAGAGATTTAAGATCTTTTTTATGTAATTTTTCTTTTTATAAATTTTTGTTTATTTTAATTTTTCGAGTACCCATTCTGGTGAGCATCAAGCTGGCGGTCTGCCGTGAGGCGAGCTACCACCTATTCCAGCCCCTGATTCTCAGCCCCCCCCGACTGCTTATTCTTTTTGGAACTGCAAATGGTGTGGTAATTCAAGAGTTAATATAAGACAACGACTAGAGAGGAGTGAATTTTTAAAAAAATTTCATTCGTCCGATTTGATATGCTCATCTCTATTGAGGACCCATTGGAGGGCAAGTCTGGTGCCAGCAGCCATGGTAATTCCAGCTCCAAAAGTGTAAAATTTGCTGCAGTGTATAAGTTGCTGCAGTGAAAAAGCTCATACTTGTATCTTAAAATTGAGCTGGTGGTCTGCCGCGAGGCCAGCTACTGCCTGTCCCAGACCCTGCCTCTTTGGCCACCCCCGTGCTCATGACTGAGTTTCCACTTCAAAAGGGAGGGACTGCAGCCCCAGCAACTTGAACAGGAGCACATTCAGCTTCTGTGCCGTTGGATAAGTTGGCGCATAAAGCGAGAAGGGTCTACAGTGCAAAAGTTCATACTTGCATCTTAAAATTGAGCTGGCGGTCCTCCACCAGGAGAGCTACCACCTGTTCCAGCCCCTGCCTCTCAGCAAAAATTTTAATTGAAGATTTAAAATAGATTAAGATTAAGTTCCATTTAATATGCCAGCAGCATGAGGAGACCACATGGCCACGGTGTGTCTGTTTCCTCTGTTTCTTCTTTCTCATCAACCTGTAGCTCCACAGCCTGCTCTTGCTCCTCCTCTCCTGTCAGATGACTATAAAAAACACTAATTTCACTAAACCTTGCCTGTGCTCCACTGTCCCCCTCCTCCTCTAGTTCAGCCCCCACAGGGCTCATGTGGCCTCAAGATGTAGGCGCCACGTCTCCAGTGCCCTAACCAGCATCGTTCCCAAAATGTGTTGGAGGATATGAAGCAGTGAAATTACGTAGTTCATCCCGTAATCCTGACGACTGACTAATAATGTGGCTTCATCAAAGGGCCTGAGCAAACGGCAGGTGCCACTGGTTGACATTGAAGTTACACAGTGGAGTCCCCCTATCCGCTTGGATCATCAAGAAATCGGTGATGACTTTTCTTAGTTCGTATAGTCGGTCCAACATATGGAGGGTCAAATTCCAATGCGTGGAAACGTCGAAAATCAGACTATGTTGGGGGATTCCGTTCTGACGCTGCAGCTCAAGGAGTGTGTGCTTTGCGGTGTGCGTGTGGCTGAAGTGCATGCAAAGTTTCTTCCCATTGTTAGGATGTCTTGTATATGGAAGGAACACTTCAGGAACCGATTGACAACCAGATTGAAGATGTGTGCCATGCAGGGTGCATGTCTCAGGCATCCTTGTCGCAGTGCAGACAAGATGTTCTTCCCGTCGTCGGTGACCATAGTTCCCATTTCCAGTTTTCGTGGAGTAAGCCATGATTCAATTTCTTGATGAATTACTTTTATCAGTTCCTCCCCTGTGTGACTCTGTTCGCCAAGGCCAAACATGTGAAGAAAAACATGACGCCGCCATGCCCTGCACACATGGTATGCTAAAGGGGCATTTTTTATTAAAATTAATTTATTAAAATTAATTCAAATGATTTACTATTTACATTTCTTTTGTAATGTGCCAGCAGCCTGAGGAGACCACATGGTAGCACAATCACACAGCCTGGAGGTGGCAGAAGCATAAGGAGACCATATAGTGGCAGAATGACCAAGCCTGGAAGTGGCCACAGCAAGAGGAGACCAAAGGGCCTCACAATTGAAAAGATTAAAGATATATTTTCAAATTTAAATTGAAGATTTTAAATAGATTACCATAAAAAAATTTAGGTAATGTCCCAACAGCATGAGAAGACCATAGGGCCTCACAATTCAAAAGATTAAAGATTCATTTTCAAATTTAAATTGAAGATTTTAAATAGATTACCATAAATTTTTTTCGGTAATGTTCCAGCAGCATGAGGAGACCACATGGTGGCACAATGACACAGCTTAGAGGTGGCACCAGCGTGAGGAGACCAAAATGTGGCAGAATGACCAAGCCAAGAGGTGGCAGCAGCAAGAGATGACCATATGGTCACAGAATTATACAGCCTGGAGGTTGCGGCAGCCTAACCAGACCAAACAGCCTCACAATTGAAAAGATTACAGATATTTTTTTAAACTGCTTGTATCCATGTTAACATCGTCCGGATACTTGATGAAAAACTACCACACCGCAGAGTAACTTATTTTCACCCCAACAGTCCGCACTGACTGACTCTAATGCTGCTGACTCCAGGGACCCTTTTTTCACTACCTCACAGACAGGTAGGCTGCCGTGAAGCAGGGGGGTCTGTCCCGTGCACGTTTGGCTCCAGACTTCCCACTGCTGCCACCATGCTTACTCCCAACCATGCTACCACCTTACTGGCTCAACTGATGCCTCACGGGCAACCAGCCACCCTCTTTTCCTGATGATGATGAAGCCCCTTCTGCACCCGGCTCCCAAGTGAGATCGGCTTCATCATCTTCGAGTGTGCTTCAGGAGCCTGAATGCTTCCCACAACACCTACCACACCACTCTCCTCATTACTACTTGCCTGCATAACGAAGGAAGTGGGGGATGTCTCCTCCACTTCTTGGCTGGGCAGTAGCTGCTGACTGTCCTCTGGTAGATCGTCCTGACTAAAAAGTGGAGCTGAACCTACAGCATAGGATATTTCTACGGGGGAGGGAACAGCATAGGACAGAGGAAATTGGAAGACAGGGACTGCTCCCGGGCCATGCCAACTGACGGTCTGTGGAACCCACCGACTGTTGACTGGGGGTGTCAGATGTCACTTGTGAGGAAGTGGGTGACCGAGTTAACCAGTCAATGCCAGCAGATGTGTTGCTGGTTGAGACACGACTGCTAGCTGATACCAGAAGATTAGGCCTCTCGCTGCGACCCCTGTTGGCACTCGCCCCTAGTCTGCTGTGACCTCTGCCGGTGCCTGATGAATTTAGGCCTCTGCCACTACTCTGTGACCATCCTGGCACTTCTCTGCCTGACATACTTAGTGCGTGTATAAGGGGAGTACAATACGCTCCACTACACTTAAAACAATATTTGTCTAGAATAGCAGCAGGTGTGTACTTTTGACTGGCCGTTCACAGTAACTAGGCCCTTAAGACTTTAAGATGAACAAAATGGTACACCCCACAGATGTACGTATGTGATATGCACTTATGAGGGGAGTACAATGTGCTCCAGTACGTTTAAAACAGTGTTTGTCTACAACACCAGCAGGTGTGTACTTTTGGCTGGCCTTTCACAGTATCTAGGCCCTTGAGACTTTAACAGGAACAAAATGGTACACCATTTAGATGTACGTATGTGGTATGCACTTATGAGGGGAGTACAATGCGCTCCAGGACGCTTAAAACTGTTTTAGTCTACAACACCAGCTGGTGTGTACTTTTGGCTGGCCTTTCACAGTAACTAGGCCCTTGAGACTAACAGGAACAAAATGTTACACCACTTAGATGTATGTATGTATGTGATATGCACTTGTTAGGGGAGTACAATGCTCTCCACTATGCTTAAAACAGTATTTGTCTACAACACCAGCAGGTGTGTACTTTTGGCTGGCCTTTCACAGTATCCAAGCCCTTGAGACTTTAACAGGAACAAAATGGTACTCTATTTAGATGTATGCACAGGTTACACTTAATAGAGGACAATACACTTTTATTGCTCTGCTCACCCTAACTGGCTGGCTACTTTTAGCTTTTCAGTTGTTGAACACACCAGTGCTGCAGCACACAGTCGCCTTAATCCTACCTTAATCCTTCCGGTACTTATCAGCTGATGTATGCGCCATGGGAAGTTATTTACCTTTTGAATTTCTTTTCTGTCTGTCCACAGTGTTCTCTGCTGACACCTCTGCCCATGTCAGGAATTGTCCAGTGCAGGAGGAAATCCCCATAGCAAACCTATCCTGCTCTGGACAGTTCCTGAAATGGACAGAGGCATCAGCAGAGAGCACTGTGGTCAGACAGAAAAGAAATTCAAAAGGTAAAGAACTTCCCATGGAGCATACATCAGCTGATAAGTACTGGAAGGATTAAGATTTCTAAATAGAAGTAATTTACAAATCTGTTCAACTTTCTGTCACCAGTTGATTTAAAAAAATGTTTTACAGTGGGGTACCCCTTTAACTTCTTTTCTTGTGAGCTGTAGAAATGTAGTGTACAACCACCTCATTAATAATATATTAGAAAAACACTTATTATAAATATATTGACACATGCATTCCTAGTGAGATGCTTTAAGAATATTGTGGAGTATTAAACGTGCAGTCTAGTTTATTTTTGAAATATTAGACCTGTAACTTAGACTACAATATAGTCATCTGTGAGCAATTTACAAATGATGTATCTGTTTCATGGGAATTGTTTTCTACATCAGGGCATATAAACATACCTTTGGTTACACTGCTGAATATCAGTAAATAATTGAACTTCAACTGAGGTTAAGCTGAACCATACTTTGATTACAGCAGATGAAGAAGAGCTGCCATGACACATAATACAGTACATATGCTGGTATGTTTGTTCTAGTACTAAACAATCCATCAAAGAGTTAAAAAAATATTCCATGTACTGTATATACCTTTGGCTCATGGAACTTTGGCCTGATGTCATCCTAGTTTAAAGTCCCAGGCAAACAGAGCACATGCAACCGAATGTGTTGCAGAAATTTCTGTAACCATTGCATTCATCTGGGGGAATCATGAAAAATCAATGTGCTGGCATCAAAACATTTTTTTTTCCAGATGAATGGACCCAATTTTCAGTTGCAGAAATTTCTTCAACAAGATTTGCTGCATGTGAATCCAACCTATTAAGTCACAAAGCTGTTTGTGTCTAGTGTTGTGGGGCTATTTTGTGATCCTGTTCTTTCAAAACAGTACACACACACACACACACACATATATATATAGTAATAATTTCTGATAACACTTTTAACCTTTGCCCCATAGATTTTCTTCTTTTAACTATATTCTCTTCTTTTATTGTATTTATTTTCTTGATGTATTTAAATGTTTCTATGGTATCCCTCTGTCTTGTCTTTCTTCAAAGCTATACAGTACATGTTAAAAAAGTACCTTTCACCAAATAAACTGTTCTAAACTAGCTCAGGCTATGTTCCCCAACTACTCCTAACAACCCTTCTGCCCTTAAAATCTCTATATTATGCCTTTCTTCTTGCTCACAATTTCCCGTCAGGAGAAAGTGGGTGTTTCCTACCAGGCATGACATCACTGAAGCCTGCTGGGGGACCACTTCCGCCCTCACATGGTTGCATTGCTCTGATGAATAGAAGACCTCAGGCTCTGTGCATGTTTCAGTCTGTGTTGCTATCAGTGAGGCTCTCCTTCAGCTTTCAGCCTGTGCAGCTCTCTGTAAGAATCTGTGGAGCTTTCACTTTCTGTGCAGCTGTCAGAGAAGCACTTCCTGAGTTCAGACTTCTGCCAGGCTGGGAGGAGACCAAACTCACTGTATTAATTGTGGCAGGGAACAGACGAGAGCCACCTAGTGGCCGTTTTTTATATTACATTTTAAACATATTCATGTTGATAATTTTATGAGCAATTGAATGGGAAAGTGTCTGCTAATTACACAAGGAACACTATATGAAAAGTTTTATTTGGTGACAGGTACTCTTTAAGGTCCTTTAATCTTTCCTGGTAAGTTTTATCCTGCAATCCATGTACTAGATTAGTAGCATTTTTCTGAACTCTCTCCAAAATATCTATATCCTTTAGGAGATATGATCTCTGGTATGGCACACAATACTCTAAGTGAGGTCTCACCTGCGCTCTGTACTACGGCATGAGCACTTCCCTCTTACTGCTCACACCTCTCCCTATACGCCCAAACATTCTGCTAGCATTTCCTGCTCTATTACATATGTTTCTCAATTATATCAGTTTTCTGAATTTTAGGGCTACAGTAAATCCAGCCAATTGCAAATTAGATCCCACTGATCCTAAAATGCTTAAAATGCTTGATGGAATCTTTTGAATAGTAGTATAGGTAAGTATCTGATGAATTTTGGACCTGTGTTACTAATTTATAGTATAATAGGTAGTTCACAGATTTATTAAAACATAGCTTTTATTATTAATACAATAAAATTAACATATACATGAAAAAACAATAATCGTTTTAGGAATAGTTTCAGTTGGCCATATTTGTAAGGCCCACCTCTGTATATCCTAAATTCTGGCCCTGCTGGTCAACAGACCCCCTACCTATTAATGCAGGTAGGCCTTCCTACAGAGAGCAAGCCTGCCTCCGGATCCTCCTATCTCACCCTATGTCCTAGGATGGGAGAGAGGAAGGTGCGGAGGGCTGATAACACTGTGGTAGATATCTGTTTCACAATACCTCCAGATATCAACATGTGAGTCAAGTACATACAATACACAGTTGTGATACAGTAGTCACATAGAACATACAGGTATTAACATGATACTAAATCATCCAACGTATGGCCACGCCAGCTGTTCCACATCATCCACACACCAGGATATCAATTAAGTTTAACTTATGGGCAGTATACTATTATTGTATACTAGCTTGCTATACTTTTAATGGGACCCTCTTGTTCTAATACAGGCACACTCCGTTCAGGCTGCCTTACCGTTGCAAGCCCAGAGATTGTACTCTCTACACCTTTCTAGATATCAGGAATGGCAGACTGAGAGACTACTTATGGCAAAACTATGCGAATCACAATTTCCCTATAGGAGTGGGTTATAATTTTCCAATTCCTATGTTTTACCAAGTATATTCCATCCTACTTTAAACAAGCCTACTGAAATAAAGACATTTATTTTATCTCTATGGACTACCGAGACAACAAGGCTCTGATGGACATACACATGTAGTCTCCCTTTCTGGCACGGGACCTATCAAGTACATTATATACCTCCTTGCTATTGTATCTAGCGATATACTAATGTGGGATGAAAGATAGAGGCGCTTATCTTGTTTATGCCCCGATTTCTCTACACTTTTCCCTGATGAGTTGTGCCGCACGGTAACCGATACAACGAAACACGTTGGCTGATTTAATATCATGTTAATATCTGAATGTTATATGTGACAACTGTATCACAACTGTGTATTGCATGTACTTGACTCACATGGTGATTTCTGGAGGTATTGTCAAACAGATATCTGCCACATTGTTATCAGCCCTCCGCACCTTCCTCTCTCCCATCCTAGGGCATAGGGTGAGATAGAAGGATCCGGATGCGGGCTGGCTCTCTGTAGGAAGGCCTCCCTGCATTAATAGGTAGGGGGTCTGTTGACCAGCAGGGCCAGAATTTAGGATATACAGAGGTGGGCCTTACAAATATGGCCAACTGAAACCATTCCTAAAACAACTATTATTATTTAATCCTGTATATGGAATCTTTTGAAAGAGAGTACTGTAGTAACTGTTGTAAAACTATGACAAATAATATAAAAAAAAAGAAGGAATCCAACTTTGTTAAGTCAGGCCACGGTCAATTCTTTCCTCCTTACTTTGTAAGAGCCATACATTTTTCATTTTTCCATCTGTAGAGCCATATAAGGTAATTTTTTGCAGGGCCAATTGCACTTTGTAATGACACCCTTACTTTTAACATGAAATATACTCCAAAACCAAACAAAGATTACTTGTAAGGTTAAATTAAAAAGCAAAATGCAATTGAGCAATTTTGGTGGGGTTTTGGTTTTATTCCATTTAGTGTGTGGTAAAAATGATTAAGGTGTGTTTTACTACTTTTAAAAAATGAAAAACTATACAAATTCTTAAAAGCGACCTCTTGTGATACCTATGACTGTTCTATCTATGAAGCTCATTTTTGCGCTGTGATCTTTAGTTTTTACTGATATGATTTTTGCATTTATTAGACATTTTGACCACTTTGTATTCCATTTTTTTAGGACGTGATGTGATCATAGAATCCCAATCCTGGTATTTGGAACTTTTGTTAATTTATGCCATTCGCCATGCAATTTTACTAACTTTATATTTTCATAGTTTAGACAATGCCGAACATTGCGATACTAAATATGGTTATTTTTTTGTTAAACTTTTTATTTGAAAAAAGAAAAAAAAATTTAAAGTGGGGTAATTAGAATTTTATTATTCTAAAGGATAGGGGATACGATGTCTGATCACAGGGGTTCTGCCTCTGGGGACCCTCTCAATCTCTGGGCTGGCAGCGGCGGTGTCCAGAACCCAGAAGTCTGGAGCTTCCGTGTTCGTGATTTCATGCCACGCCCTCTCCAAAGGAGCAGAGTTTGCTCAGTGCACTGGATGACTGGGGTGCTAGCGGAGATCGCAGGGTTCCCCAGCGGCGGGATAGGGGATAAGATGTTTTCCAGGGGAGAACCTCTTTAAGCCCTTAAGGACCCATGACGTCCTGGGACGTCATGGCACCCTGGACTTTAAGGACCCATGACGTCCCTGTTTTCCTGTCCCTGCCGCACGCAGGGCAGAGATCGGAACGGCATGCCTGCTGAAATCCTTCAGCAAGCATGCCGAGCAAATGTCGGCGATCGCCGGAGATTGCTTGCGAAATCACGCAAGCGATCTTCGGCGATTCGGGTCATTTGGGTCACTTGTGACCCGATGACCCGGTAATAACCCGGTAATAAACGGTGATCGGCGTTGTACGATACACCACCAATCACCTACCATTGCTGGGGAGCGGTGACAATACCAGCAACGCTGCTATTGGCCAATAGCAGAGCGGCTGAGGAGGGGTTAACGGCTCCTTCCCGCTGCTGCACCCGCTCTTTTTGTTCAGTCAGCGGGTGCAGCAGTGAGAAGAAGCCGTGGATCCCCCCTCGGAGCCGGAGCCCCCTCAGGATCCTTAGAATAGGGAAAGCTGATTGCAGGGACAGGTAGGAGTTAATAGGTTTAAAAAGTTATATAAAAGTAAAAAAAAATAAAGTACCCCCCCTCTGACCCCCTAATAGGTCCCCCAGGGTCCTAATAGGGTCTGATCCCTCACCCCGGGTCCTATTAGGGGTTCAGGGAGCTGCATGCGCCATCCCCTTTTTTTTTTTGGCCGCAGCTTTTTTTTCTTTTCTTTTTTTTTATAAAAAAAAAAATCCCCCCTGACCCTCTAATAGGTCCCCCAGGGTCCTATTAGGGTCTGATCCCTTACCTCGGGTCCTATTAGGGGTTCAGGGAGCTGGGTTTGCCACCCCTTTATTTTTTTGGCCGCAGCTTTTTTTTTCTTTTCTATTACTGTTGTACACTTTTTACACCAAGCACCACACAGTACATACTTCCCCTCCCTCCGCACACCCCCCCTCCCCCACTGCCACTGCCCCCCCGCCACGTAGAAAAAAGGCAATGGCCCGCCGGACATTTCCGGCAGTGGAGGCTTACGCTTTTTTAGCCTCCGACTCCGAATCTGCCAGTGAAGACGAGGAAGATCCTACTTTTTTGTGTTCTTCCTTGCCCTCCTCCTCATCTAGTAGTGACGATGAGTCCCCTGTATGGCGGCGGAGAAGCCGTCAGGCGAGGCCACGCACCCCCCATGAGAGTGACCCAGTGGCTGACACTAGTACGAGTGGCAATGCCACTCGAAATAGGAGTCCAGCCCCCCAGACAAGTGCACCGGAGCCCCCTTCCGGTGACCCTGTCTGGAGCCCCCCCAGAGGGTTATCAGCTACTGATTCCTGAGTATGTTGGCGACTCAGGAATCCGTATTGACCATGCTGACTTCACTGACCTGGACTTTTTAAAGTTTTTTTTCAGTGACAGCCTGGTCAATCACATGGTGGAGCAAACAAACTTGTATGCCCAGCAGTTCATTGCCCACCACCCAGATTCGTTTTTGGCCAGGTCCAATGAATGGTACGCCATTGATGCAGCGGAAATGAGGACATTTTGGGGCCTCTCGCTGCATATGGGCCTGGTCAAAAAACCAAGTGCTCGTCATTACTGGAGCGGGGACGTTCTCTATCAGACCCCGCTTTACAGTTTGGCGATGACACGGAAAAGGTTCGAGGCCATTCGGAAATGCCTGCATTATGCAGATAATGCGGCATGTCCGCCCCGAGGTGATCCCGCCCATGACCGGCTTTACAAAGTGAGGCCGGTCATCGATCACTTTGGGGCCAAATTTTTGGAGGCCTACATACCACTCAGGGACCTCTCGGTAGATGAGTCTCTCATCAGTTTTAAGGGGAAACTCATCTTCCGCCAGTATATTCCCTCGAAGCGGGCTCAGTATGGCGTGAAACTCTACAAACTTTGCGAGAGTATCTCCGGGTACACTTGCAAGTTTAGAGTATATGAGGGACGAGATTCCCGTATTGAACCCCCAGAATGTCCTCCACTCTGGGTGTTAGCGGGAAACTCGTTTGGGACCTTATGCACCCATTGCTGGATAAGGGTTTCCAAGTGTACGTGGATAACTTATATACCAGCATCCCTCTGTTCAAATCCCTTTCCGCCAGATCCACGTCCACTTGTGGGACCGTGTGGAAGAACCAGAGAGGCCTCCCTCTAAATTTGGTCCAGACGCCTATCCCCAAGGGTTGAGTCCCGTGCCCTCACCCATGATAACCTGTTGTTGGTGAAGTATAAGGATAAGAGGGATGTCCTTATGCTCACCACAATTCATGGGAATGGCAGCACCCCTGTTCCTGTGCGAGGTACCGTGGGACCGGTCCTCAAGCCCGATTGTATTCTGGACTACAATCGGTATATGGGGGAGTTGATCTCTCAGATCAAGTCCTCAAGCCATATAACGCCATGCGGAAAACACAGGCATGGTACAAAAAAGTTGCGGTCTACTTGGTACAGGTTGCCATGTACAACGCTTTTGTACTATCCCAGTACGCTGGCAACACAGGGACATTACTCCAGTACCAAGAAGAAGTCCTAAGGTTCCTGATCTTTGCTGACCGGGAGAGATCAGGCCGGACTTCCCAAGGGTCTGGAGTTATAGGCGCCAGGATCCTCCCAGGCCTACACTTTCCAGGTGAGATCCCCCCCCCCCCCCACTGGAAAGAAGGGACGATCCCAGAAAAGATGCAGAGTGTGTCACAAGAAGGGGAGACGGAAGGACACCAGGTATCAATGTGACACTTGCCGAGATAATCCGGGCCTCTGCGTAGGCTGCTTCAGGGAGTATCACACTTCCATGGAGCCCTAAATTTTCCCTTTTTATTTTAATTTTCCATAATTTGACCAATGTACCAAGTCCAGAGTACATTCCAAAATATAACCCCCATAAATCACTAAATTGCCCAAAAAAACCTTAAAAAAAACGAAAAACCTGATAAGACCTTTGGGGGTGTTTTTTCAAAAATGGGTCATAGGTCACTGAGTCACTATCATCGGGGACTTTTTTATGTTGCCTCAAATGCGCAGCGCTCTCTCTCCACCTGAGCGGGTGTGCATTTGAGGCAACAGGTTAGGGACAGCCACACACATTACATTCCCAGAATGATGATTCAGAGCATAGGGTTTGGGGCGGCCATATTTTTTTAGTTTTGGCTATGCTCTGGTTCATCATTCTGGGAACATATCCTGTTTTATTATGTACCCCATATTACGGGTCTCGGTACCCCACCTGTCTACCCCAGTTATGGCCTGTTGTCCCCCATAGTGTTCCCCTATTTTAGGGCTCAGTGCTCCCCCCATTAACGCTACTTGAGGGGGGTGTCCCACATCCTGGCTCCATATCAAGCTCAAGGTCCCTGACTGCGCTCCCACTCAAGCAAGACCTGCTGTGCACCCACCAAGCCTAAATCATCAAAAAATAAGGTATGTCCTTACTCCAAAGAAATGTATTTACAAATTGTGGGGTGTCTTTTCTGCTATTAACCCTTGTAAAATGTAAAATTTGGGGGGAAACACACATTTTAGTGAAAAAATAAATTTCTTTTACATATGCAAAAGTTGTGAAACCCCTGTGGGGTATTAAGGCTTACTTTACCCCTTGTTACATTCCTCAAGGGGTCTACTTTCCAAAATGGTATGCCATGTGGGGGGTATTTTGCTGTCCTGGCACCATAGGGGCTTCCTAAATGCGACATGTCTCCGCCATTTCAGCAAAGTTTGCAAATGTGACTCCTTCTCTTCTGAGCATTGTGGCGCTCCTGCAGTGCACTTGACGTCCACTTATGGGGTACCTCCATACTCAGAAGAGATGGGGTTACAAATTTTGGGGGGTCTTTTCTACTATTAACCCTTGCAAAAATTAGAAATTTGTGGGGAAACCCACATTTTAGTGAAAAAAAAAATATTTTTTTACATATGCAAAAGTCGTGAAATCCCTGTGGGGTATTAAGGTTCACTTTACCCCTAGTTACGTTCCCCAAGGGGTCTAGTTTCCAAAATATAATTCCATGTGTTTTTTTTTTTTTTTGCTGTCCTGGCACCATAGGGGCTTCCTAAATGCGGCATGCCCCCAGAGCAAAATTTGCTTCCAAAAAGCCAAATGTGACTACTCCTCTTCTGAGACCTGTAGTGTGCCAGCAGAGCACTTTTCACCCCCCATATGGGGTGTTTTCTGAATTGGGAGAAATTGGGCTTCAAATTTTGGGGGGTATTTTTTGCTTTAACCCTTTGTAAAAATGTAAAACTTTTGGGAAACCAAGCATTTTCGGTAACAATTTTTTTTTACATATGCAAAAGTCGTGAAACCCCTGTGGGGTATTAAGGTTCACTTTACCCCTTTATACGTTCCCAAGGGGTCTAGTTTCCAAAATATAATGCCATGTGTTTTTTTTTTTTTGCTGTCCTGGCACCATAGGGGCTTCCTAAATGCGGCATGCCCCCAGAGTAAAATTTGCTTCCAAAAAGCCAAATGTGACTACTCCGCTTCTGAGACCTGTAGTGCGCCAGCAGAGCACTTTTCACCCCCACATGGGGTGTTTTCTGAATCGGGAGAAATTGGGCTTCAAATTTTGGGGGGTATTTTCTGCTTTAACCCTTTGTAAAAATGTAAAACTTTTTGGGAAAACAAGCATTTTAGGTTAAATTTTTTTTTTTTTTTTTACATTTGCAAAAGTCATGAAACACCTGTGGGGTATTAAGGCTCACTTAATTCCATGTTACGTTCCCCAAGGGGTCTAGTTTCCAAAATGGTATGCCATGTGATTTTTTTTTTTTCTTTTACTGTTTTGGCACCCTAGGGGCTTCCTAAAGGTTACATGCCCCCTAAAAACCATTTCAGAAAAATGTTCTCTCCAAAATCCCCTTGTCGCTCCTTCCCTTCTGAGCCCTCTACTGCGCCCACCGAACCCTTTACATATACATATGAGTTATGTGCTTACTCGAGAGAAATTGGGCTACAAATACCAGTAAAAAATTTCTCCTTTTACCCCTTGAAAAAATTCAAAAATTGGGTCTACAAGAACATGCGAGTGTAAAAAATGAAGATTTTGAATTTTCTCCTTCACTTTGCTGCTATTCCTGTGAAACACCTGAAGGGTTAAAACACTTACTGAATGTCATTTTGAATACTTTGGGGGGTGTAATGTTTATAATGGGGTCATTTATGGGGTATTTCTAATATGAAGACCCTTCAAATCCACTTCAAAACTGAACTGGTCACTGAAAAATAGTGAGTTTGAAAATGTTGTGAAAAATTTGAAAATTGCTGCTGAACTTTGAAGCCCTCTGGTGTCTTCCAAAAGTAAAAACTCATCAATTTTATGATGCAAACATAAAGTAGACATATTATATATGTGATCCAAAAAAATTTATTTTGAATATCCATTTTCCTTACAAGCAGAGAGCTTCAAAGTTAGAACAATGCAAAATTTTCATTTTTTTCATCAAATTTTGGGATTTTTCACCAAGAAAGGATGCAAGTTGCCACAAAATTTTACCACTATCTTAAAGTAGAATATGTCACGAAAAAACAATCTCGGAATCAGAATGATAACTTAAAGCATTCCAGAGTTATTAATGTTTAAAGTGACAGTGGTCAGATGTTCAAAAAATGGTCGGGTCCTAAGGTGTAAAATGGCTGGGTCCTTAAGGGGTTAAGAGAATAAAGTATACCTCCAGCTTTAGAAAACTTTTCACATGGCATTGCAACATGTAAGAAGTTACTGTATGCATTAAGGTCAGGGTACTCAGACCTCCATTGATCACTGAAACAAAGGGGCAGAAGCGTTTAGCTAGAATGTAAAAAAAAATCTGAAACTGGAGTTTAGGAGATTTGCATTTTCCTATCTTTGCCATTATTCTTTAATACACCTGCAAAAATAAATTAAAAAGTTAAAATATATTTTCTCCTGTCTTCTTATAACTATCCAAAATAGTCGAGCAGGACCTTCCCTAATTGTAAAGTGCAAATAAATATGTGACAAAGCAAAAATATAAAATATCATGTTAAAAAACGATAAACTGTATACATACTTCTGATAAATCTGGTTATGGAGATATTAAAAATAAACTGTCTGACTACTTCAATTATCACAAGTGTGAATGAAGTAATAAAGTGGTGAGACATTAGGAAACAAAGTGTGAGCATAGCTGCTTAGCTATATGTTTGTCAGGTAGAGAAAACTATATTCTGATCTAGTAAGACCACATTTGGAAATAGTGGGGGAGATTTATTAAACTGTGTGAGAGAAAAAATAAAGTGATTTTTCCCACAGCAGCCAATCACAGTTCAGCTAACCAACTCTGGTAAAGTGAAAGCTGAGCTGTGATTGGTTTCTGTATGAAAATCACTTTCTTTTTTCTCTCACACAGTTTGACAAATCTGGGCCCATGTGTTTAGTTCTGGAGATCTTGTCTACAAAAAGATATCGATAAAACAGAACAGGTCCAAATCTTGGCTACAAAAAGAGCGAAAAGTCTCCAGCAAAGGAAAGACCTAAAGAACTTACTTTGTAAAACCTGGAGGAAATAAAGGAAATGGGGCCATGATCGAAACCTTAATATTTGTTAAGGTACCGCGTACTTACCTATGGACACTGCAGATCTGCTCTGGAAAAAAGCTGATTGCCCAGTTCACACCCAGGGATAAAGCCATTGGGCCTCTGGCATAGCATCCAATCATGAGTCTGGGAAAAAGAGATTTAAGACAAGCTCTGACACCTGTGATTCTTCTGTAGTCCCTGACTCTTACCTTTTTATTTTTACTCTGAGGTGTGTTTAGTGGATACTCTGGTATCTGACTCTTGGATATTGCACTGGTAAACCCATTGTCTGATGATTTCTTTTGGATTATATGTATTTTTTGGTTAATGGACTATCAATTGATTTCATATTACTCTTATACCTGCTGTTTTTGTTTTTTCCCTGCCTTCCAGGTTCTGACGCCAGCTAGTCCACTACTTTCCTCAAGATTTTGGGGTTTGTTTGTGATCTTTTTCCCTGGCACTGTCACTTGACTCTGCAGACTACCAAAGTCCCAAGCAGCCAAGTCCCCCTGCCTCTCAGCAGGCTCTGGTGAAAACCTACTGGTAGCCTTAGATTCTGTCCACTGGTATGATGTTCAACTTGGTAGTTGTATATTCATATCACAGTTGCATTCATCACATAATCCTAGGATTACATTCTGAGAGGATTAAAGTGTACCTGTAACAAACAAAAACTTTTTATATAATGTAGATAATACCATTATATGTATATTTGTAATATGCATTGGTTAAAAAAGTGAATATTTTTGGGTGAAAAAATGCTGTCCCTGCCGCTATTGCCTGTGTGTCTCTGTGAGAAGACCAAATACAGGAAGTGTGGCAGGACAAATAGGGCTCTGTGCAGGCTCCTATCTTGTCAATCATTCTGCAGTGTGAGCCGAGAGCGAGTCACAGAGCCTCAGTGTACAGAGCCCTGCTTGTCCTCAGTGCACAGAGCCCTGCTTGTCTTCAGTGTACAGAGCCCTGCTTGTCCTCAGTGTACAGAACCCTGCTTGTCCTCAGTGTACAGAGCCCTGCTTGTCCTTAGTGTACAGAGCCATGCTTGTCCTCAGTGTACAGAGCCCTGCTTGTCCTCAGTGTACAGAGCCCTGCTTGTCCTCAGTGCACAGACCCCTGCTTGTCATCAGTGCACAGAGCCCTGCTTGTCCTCAGTGTACAGAGCCCTGCTTGTCCTCAGTGTACAGAGCCCTGCTTGTCCTCAGTGTACAGAGCCCTGCTTGTCCTCAGTTCACAGAGCCCTGCTTGTCTCACTGCACAGAGCCCTGCTTGTCCTCAGTGCACAGAGCCCTGCTTGTCCTCAGTTCACAGAGCCCTGCTTGTCCTCAGTGTACCGAGCCCTGCTTGTCCTTCGTATACAGAGCCCTGCTTGTCCTCAGTGTACAGAGCCCTGCTTGTCCTCGGTGTACAGAGCCCTGCTTGTCCTCGGTGTACAGAGCCCTGCTTGTCCTCAGTGCACAGAGCCCTGCTTGTCCTCAGTACACAGAGCCCTGCTTGTCCTCAGTGTACAGAGCCCTGCTTGTCCTCAGTGTACCGAGCCCTGCTTGTCCTCCGTATACAGAGCCCTGCTTGTCCTCAGTGTACAGAGCCCTGCTTGTCCTCGGTATACAGAGCCCTGCTTGTCCTCACTGAACAGATGGAAAAACCCTTTAAAATTTAAGCAATAAAATTATACTACATTTTTGGTCATTTTGATTTGATGAATTTAAGCATCAAACATAAACATTTTCAGACTCATATTAGCAAGTGGCCGATTTTCCTTCTATTAGGCTATCCAGTAAAATAAGAAAGTACTATAAATAAAGCATACATGTTGTTTTACTGAGGTCTCATGAATGAAAGCTTTCCCTTTCATTTCCTTCTTTCCCTGTCCTGCTCTTATTTATTTATCTTGGATGGGCATGTTACTTTGACAAAATATCAAACATCTGGAACTTCATGCTATCTCTAACTGCAATGCTTCATAACTCAACCTGGGATGCTCAAGTCTTTAGAAATGTAACGCTACCCTCAAGTGATTACGTTGGGATTCTGAGCTCTAGGTTCTAGAACAGGATATCCAGCTATTCAATGCTGAAGTCACAGGTGGCCCATGGTGCAGCTGCAAAGAGTTTCCTGCTATGGGGTTAAGAGGGTCCACAGGAAAAAATGTTTCTTTCCTGTTATAATATATTTTCATCTGCAGAGGAAGACACAGCCTGCTACATTAGAAAGTATTTGCCTATGCAGCACTTTTAAACTGCAGAGTAACACTGCAAAAATCACATCACTGAAACTCTAGAAGTGATAGAATGAAAACAAAAAGTTCAATATCTGGCAAAATGTCAACCAACGGCAATAATCTAGAATTTCAAAAATACCCTTCAAGGGGTGTGTGTAATATGAATCCAGGATAGAATTCTAGTTGAAGAAATATCACTAATGTACAGATGTATGCAACCATTATTCCTAATAAAGAAGACATACATAGTAAAGTTGATCTGGAAAATGAAAAGTTTTAGCTGTGGTCCTAGTGTTAACTAAACACATCATGCAAAAACTATAACAATATTGCTACTTGTGAACACCCCTTTCCACCTTATTTTTGTTTATTCTCTTTAGCGTGGGTTCACACTATGATTTTGCTATACGGTTTCGGCATACGGTTTCATAAAAAAAACGTAAGCAACCGTACAGAAAACCGTGCCCATAGACTTCCCATTCAAAACTGTATGCACCATAATGTTTACGGTTGTCTCTGTTTTTCAAACCATACTGTTTTTTACTTTTTTTTTTCTGGACAGAAAACCCTGGCCTACCAAAACCGTTTTTGTCCGGGTGAAATACCGTATACGTTTTTTTTTACATGGGAATCAATGGGAACCGTACAGAACCGTATGTGTGTACGGTTCCATCCGGTTTTCACCATCCGGTTTTTGACTTTGCACAGTTTTTTTTCTTGGAATTTCAATCAAACAAGTGAAACGTTATTCATAATGGAGTGAAAAGTTAAAAACGTATACCTTTTTTTCTTAAAAGACAGATCCAACCTGACATCATTTTTCAAACCATATACAGATAAAAATTTGTACACATGTTTTGATACAGTTTAGTCAGGTTTTGAGGAATCCGTTTTTTTTTTTAAATGAAAAATCCGATACAGGAACTGTAGTGCAAAAACGTGGTATGAACCCAGCCTTACTTAGACAAAAGAACAGTAACTTGGCTGTCAAAACCTTCTTGTAAGGATCTGCCTAATGGGGTATTCCACCCCATAAAAAGTGTCTAGTCACGAGAGGGGGGCTCTAGGACACTCTGCAATCTCAAGAATGGAGCCCTGACTCTCCCGATACATGGAGTAGCGGGTCGGCACACACTCCTTGCATTTGCTATGGGAGAATCAGAGATACCCAAGTACAGTCCTTGTGGATAGAGGAATACCCCTTTAAGGCTTGTGCACATGGCAGAAAAAAAAACTCCATATGCCTCTGTATAAAATTTGATGTGTACAGAGATTTATTAGAAGATCATGTACCTCTGTTAGGTCTAAAATTACTTTATTCAAAATTGAGCTAAAATACAGCCATGTCTATGAAACCTGAAAGGGGTATTCCAGCTTTTGGGGTGAAAAATATCATATGTTGCTAGGTTTGAGATGCAAAGGGAACACAAGGGACTTTAAACAACACCTAGTGGTCACAGTAACTAAACAAGATATGAGAAGCTCTATTCATTCAATAGAAGTTTTCTATGAGATTTTTTCTCCAGTGTTGGCAAAAAAAAGTTCATCAGGTCGAGGAAGAGATGAATACTGTGAGGCTAAGTTTCTACTTGTTTTTTTGTCCTGCGTTTTTTGGTTTGAAAAAAACGCAAGAAAAAACTCAAGAAAAAACGGCAGTGCAATTTCCTGCGTCTGGCATTTTTTCTGGCGTTATTTCATTTTTGTGGAAAAAGCATTTTTGGCACCTTTTGCATTTATTTTGGTACCCAAAATTTGTTGGGTACCAAAAAAAAAAGGATGCAGTAGTGATGGGAAAAAATGTATTTAACAAAATTTTTGTTTTTTATAACTAAATTTTAATAAATTTTAAATAAAGTGTGTGTTTCACATTTATTTTTTATTTTTTAGGTAGTACTACTACTCCCAGCATGGAACAGACTGTTCCATGATGGGAGTAGCAGTACCTGTACTAATAGACATATCGCCCAGGGTGTCAGTTGTGACACCTGATGCAATCGTCCATAATACAGCAGAGATGCTGAGCGGCTCTATACAGCGCTCGCATCTCTGCACTATACTCTGGCCAGTGATGTGAATAGAACATCACTCATTCATATTTTCCACCCAAAGTGGGGATTGGCCGGATGGTTGCAGCCAATCAGAGCTCTCACAGGGAAATATGAATGAGTGAGTGGCCGGCCAGAGTACAGAGCAGAGATGCGAGCGCTGTATAGAACCTCTCCACATTTCTGCTATAGACAGGACGATCGCAGCGGGTGTCAGTAGTGATGCCCGCTGTGATCTGTTCTTACCTGCAGGTACTACTACTCCCAACATGAAGCACACTCTGCTCCATGATGGGAGCTGTAGTACCTGCATTAATAGACAGATAGCAGCGAGCGTAACTTCTGACACCTTTTGCGATCTGTCTATTAATGCAGGTACTACTACTCCCATCATGCAACAGTGTGTTCCTTGCTGGGAGTAGTAGTACTACCTAAAAAAAAAAAATTGAAAAACACACACACACACACACACACTACATTTTTATTATTGCTGGCTACATTTTTAGATCCTTGCCAGCACACATAAATTGATCCCTGTTTAAAAATTTATAAACATTTTGTAATAAAGATACAATTTTTTCCATCACTATTGTATCTTTTTTAGAATTCTTTTTAAATGATACCCTACAAAATTTTATTAAAAAAGGTATCTCCATAATTTTTTTGGATCGCTAAAGTCCAAAAGAGAATAACAACCGCCTGAAAAAACGCCAAAGTTAAAACCCACATGGCGTTTTTCTTGCCTCTTTTTTTTTACTCCCAAAGACTTCTATTGGAGAAAAACACCACGATTTCAGGGGAAAAAATGCCAGTGGCTCAACATGCTGCGGTTTTGCAAAACCACCAAGGAGCTGAAAAACAACAAAAAAGAGTGAAAAAACGCCAAAAGGATAAAAAAAAAAAAACGCCAAGTGGAAAAAGAATTTTGCAATTTCTCATTGATTTACAGATAACATCTGGCCGCAACGTTTTTTGGACGAAAAAACGCAATGCGGCAGAATTGGCGTTTTTCTTGGCGTTTAAAAATAAAAAAAGTAGAAACTTAGCCTAACTATGTAAGAAAACCAATATGCTGATATTGTGGCACAACATACCCAACAGATCAGTGTGTTGTTTGACATTGCATACCGAAATAGTAGGAATAATGTTAGGATCCATGCCCTTCCAAAGTTTGTTGCTTCTAATGACCAAAGAGAATACATTTTGCATATAAATAATAATTTTGTACCTTGTATTGCTTGTCAGTGTCTGCAAGCTGTCTGGAGCTCACATGTGTTCAGCTCATGCTTTTGAAAGCTGGATTATACACTGTTCTGAGGCTCAATATGCGGATAACCACACCTCCCTCCCCCCTCCCCTCAAATATTTTGGTCCTTTTTTGATGGACCAAAAAGGCTGGATTTTCTGGGTTCATTTGCAAAATTAGAGAGAAAGAGACCCCTAGTGGCCATTTTTAAGCCATTTTTCACATCTTCAGCAATCAAATTTTTTTATGAAGTATATTAAGAAAATGCTTACTGTAGTTTTTAAGGAAGTATTAAATGAAAAAAGTTGCTTCTAATGACAGTAACACTTTAAGGGGGTATGGGGGCTATGTATGTATATATGGGGGCTATATGTGGGTAAGGGGGCAGGGTATGTGTGTATATGGGGTTTTACTAGGGTAATACTGGGGTCTGTATTATGCAGGTCTGAATAAAAATCGTTATCCATGTTGAGCAAAACTTTAATGGCTGTTATGTTCAATCCCCTCCCTCTGTATTGTACTTATTGTAAGGTAATTACAGCCATTACAATATATAGGAAAAATTCTGGAAAAAAATAACTCCTACCCCGTGACAAGCTTCACCCCCACCCACAATTAATCACCACAATTAACCACACCCCTATAATGTATGGTGCAGAAGGGCCCCATGATCCTCTATTGCCCTGGGGCCTCATGCTTTGCCAGTCCACCCCTGGCTAGATAAGGTAGCCAGGAGCCTTTGTTCTCAGCTATCATCAGGGTTATAACCAATGAGTCTCTGCCTCTCCTGCCTAAGGACAGTTATAGGCTATGACTGAGAACTGAGCTCTTGGCTGCCTTTTCTAAATCGTTAAGTTAATATTGGCCTGGTTATTTCTGTATATTAATATTTTTAAGGTGGTGCTGCACTTCATAATGGGTTAAGTAGATGAGATATGCTGGATAATTTACATTATCCCTTCTCATGTCATATGACATTGGATTTTCCACTGAAATTACAGTAGAGAAGAAGGTATTTAGTAGTTTGGCCTTTTCCTCATCCTCCCCCATCATTAAACCCAGACTATTTTTAAGAGGGACAACATTTTCAGTTTTAAGTTTCCTAATATTTATGTAGGTGAATCACTTTTGGGGGTTATTTTGACTTTCTGTGGCAATTACAAAATGTTCTCTATTCCTTACAGTTCATTAGACACTCCTTAATCTAAATGTTATTAGGTTAGATAGTTCCCAAAATAGGGCTGCATGATTCCATTGTGAATCTTTAGTCTTTTGTTTAGATAAACACAATTACCTGTGGTTATGTCATTCGCATTTGTCAAATAATATTATTGAAGATGTTTGTCCAATGAAAAGTTCAAGGTCATACATAGTTCAGAAACAAAGAGATATGTGATTTTCTTTGATCCTGTATTAGTTTTGTTAGGATATGCTTTGTATTTCGGTGCATAGGCTAGGATTCATATTACTTGGGCCATGAAAAAACATTCAATGAATAATAGCATGGAGGATTAATTGACTGGGTAAAGAGAAAACATATGCTGTGAATACTGGAAAAGTGATTTGTCTAAAAGGTTTCCGAGGAATTAAAAGAACCTTCTAGAGTTATCCAGGTACTGTATTAGAATGACAAAAGAGTCCTAAATTATACGGTTTAATTTCTTTGATCACTTGAATTCCTGTGTTATTTAAGCATACTACAAAAACATCTAATGTTTTCATGGGACATTGGTGTGGAGAAAACATTGCGATCAGAGATCCTATGATAAAGTATATGCTTTACAACACATGACATTTTGTGCATAAAAAACAAACAAAAAAAAAACCATATTCCTTTAATGGGGTACTCCCGTGGAAAACTTTTTTTTTTTTTTTTAAATCAACTGGTGCCGGAATGTTAAACAGATTTGTAAATCACTTCTATTAAAAAATCGTAATCCTTCCAGTACTTTTTAGGGGCTGTATACTAAAGAGAAATTCAAAAAAGAAATGCATTTCCTTTGATGTCAAGACCACAGTGCTCTCTGCTGACCTCTGCTGTCCATTTTAGGAACTGTCCAGAGCAGGAGAAAATCCCCATAGCAAACATATGCTGCTCTGGACAGTTCCTAAAATGGACAGCAGAGGTCAGCAGAGAGCACTGTGGTCATGACATCAGAGGAAATGCATTTCTTTTTTTGGATTTCTCTTTAGTATACAGCCCCTAAAAAGTACTGGAAGGATTAAGATTTTTAATAGAAGTGATTTACAAATCTGTTTAACTTTCTGGCACCAGTTGATTAAAAAAAAAAAAAAAAAAAAGTTTTCCTCGGGATTACCCCTTTAATGGCATCCAGTAGACAATTTTCCAAAGTTCTACATTTCTGTTTCTTTTTTGGTTAATGCATAAGAGAAATATTGCACTACAAACCAAGTGAAAAGCAACAATTATAGTCTGTATTCTTTCTTCTCCTACAAGTATGGTTCCATAGGGTTCATCACTGCATTCTAATGACCTGAATGAGAATCAGATAATACTACGCTGTGTAGACTGAAGGGGTTGTCTTACAAAGACAAGCTTTTTTAATATAGGAGATTGTCAATGGACTGTAATGGATCCAGCTTCACAAATCACCAGCATTCCCCTGTTATTACTGGAGGAATTTTAAAGTGGCAATTCAATTTTATTGTATCAGGTACTGCTGGGGAAATATAATATTCCATATTATTGGCAGCTACCAGAGCTGGAGCTGCTATTATATTGTACTTCTCTGGCTAAAAGGGGACATCACAATCAGATACCCCCATCTATGATGTCTATTAGAGATGAGCGAACTTACAGTAAATTCGATTCGTCACGAACTCCTCGGCTCGGCAGTTGATGACTTTTCCTGCATAAATTAGTTCAGCTTTCAGGTGCTCCGGTGGGCTGGAAAAGGTGGATACAGTCCTAGGAGACTCTTTCCGGAGCACCTGAAGGCTGAACTAATTTACGCAGGATAAGTCATCAACTGCCGAACCGAGAAGTTCGTGACGAATCGAATTTACTGTAAGTTCGCTCATCTCTAATGTCTATATGCCCTAACAGCACACATAGACAAGACATAGAGACATGAGGACCTGTCATGGTGAGAGATTAGGGTCATGGGGGGACATTTATCTATATTGGTGTGATGTAGTATAGACTTATGGCTGTTTGCTTGGTGTATTTTTTTTACACAGGTTCTCAAAATTTACCAAAATGGTACACAGACTTGATAACTTCTGCACAATTATAGAAACCAGTGATCTGCAGAGATTTATTTAAGATTTGTGCTCTGGCATCTAACACATTTGTACGTGTCCTATTAGGAGGTGTAGGTTTTGCGGGGGCCCAAAAAAGTAATCTTTGCGCAAAAAAAAAACAAAAAACAAAAAAACACTTCTAAATTTAATTTGCAGAAATAATAAAAACAGCTCTGTTGCAAAAAGTGGCTTACGGTGTACCAAACAGTAGACAACTTTGAAAGATGTTCTACCAAAAATTGTGCAGAAAGATTGCACAAAAAATGCAACTGTGCAAAATTTGCAGAGATGTTTAGAACAATAAAGGGGTGTAAAGCCAATGATAAATGTCCCACCCATGGTGTTAAGTCTGTATGAGAAAGAATACAGCATGTTGAACAGACAGTGTCAGAGGAGGTGGTATGGAGCAGCAGTCTGTGTGAGAAAGAGGTCAACATGGGGAGCAGTCCATCTGAGAAAGAAGGTGACGTGAGGAAGGTGTCTGTGTTAGTAATGTGAGAGTGCTCTTTAAGGGGTATTCAAGGATTCAAAAAGAGGCCTTTTTTCTTTCAAAGACCTCTCCCTGTTCATCTCCAGTTTGGGTGTGGTTCTCCAGCTCAGTCTCATTGAAGTGAATGGAGCCAAGATGTAATACCACATCCAAAGTGGAGACAAGTAGGGCGCTGTCTTTGAAAGAAAAAAGGCCTGTTTTTTCATTCCTGGAATACCCCTTCAAAGTTCAACAGCAATTTTGAAATGTTTCTCAAAATTTTCAAAATAGGAATTTTTCAGGGACCAGTTTTTAAGAGGATTTGAAGGGCCTTCATATTAGAAATACCCCAAAAATGACCCCATTATAAAAACTGCACCCCTCAAAGTATTCAAAATGACATTCAGTAAGTGTTTTAACCCTTTAGGTGTTTAACAGGAATAGCAGCAAAGTGAAAGAGAAAATTCAAAATCTTCATTTTTTACACTCGCATGTTCTTGTAGACCCAGTTTTTGAATTTTTACAAGGGGTAATAGGAGAAAAAGCCCCCCAAAATTTGTAACTCAATTTCTCTCGAGTAAGGAAATACCTCATATGTGTATGTCAAGTGTTTAGCGAGCGCAGTAGAGGGCACAGAAGGGAAGGAGCAACATGGGGATTTTGGAGAGTGAATTTTGCTGAAATGATTTTTTGGGGGCATGTCTCATTTAGAAAGCCCCTATGGTGCCAGAACAGCAGAAAACCCCCACATGACATACCATTTTGGAAACTACACCCCTCAAGGCACGTAACAAGTGGTCCATTGAGCCTTAACACCCCACAGGTGTTTGACGACTTTTCATAATTTTTTTTTACTAAAGTGCAGTTTTTTTTTCCAAATTTACCATTTTTACAAAGGGTAATGGGAGAAAATGCCCCCCAAAATTTGTAACCCCATTTCTTCTGAGTATAGAAATACCCCATGTTAGGACGTAAAATGCTCTGCGGGGAAACTACAAAAAATTTTTTTTTTTCATTTTCCACCCAACTTTAATGAAAATTCTTCAAACACCTGTGGGGTGTAAAGGCTCACTATACCCCTTGTTACATTCCGTGATGGGTGCAGTTTCCAAAATGGGGTCACATGTGGGTGTTTATTATTTTGCATTTATGTCAGAACCGCTGTAAAATCAGCCACCCCTGTGCAAATCACCAATTTAGACCTCAAATGTACATAGTGCACTCTCACTCCTGAGCCTTGTTGTGCGTCCGCAGAGCATTTTACACTCACATATGAGGTATTTCCGTACTCAGGAGAAATTGCGTTACAAATTTTGGGGGTCTTTTTTTCCTTTTACCACTTGTGAACATAAAAAGTATGGTGCAACACCAGCATGTTAGTGTAAAATTTTTTTTTAAACTAACAGGCTGGTGTAGACCCCAACTTTTCCTTTTCATAAGGGGTAAAAGGAGAAAAAGCCACCCCAAATTTGTAGTGCAATTTCTCCCGAGTACGGAAATACCCCATATGTGGCCCTAAACTGTTCCCTTGAAATACGACAGGGCTCCGAAGTGAGAGAGCGCCATGCGCATTTGAGGACTAAATTAGGGATTGCATAGGGGTGGACATAGGGGTATTGTAAGCCAGTGATTCCTGAACAGGGTGCCTCCAGCTGTTGCTAAACTCCCAGCATGCCTGGACAGTCAGTGGTGGTCAGGAAATGCTGGGAGTTGTTGTTATGCAACAGCTGGAGGCTCTGTTTTGGAAACACTGCCGTACGATACATTTTTCATTTTTATTAGGAGGGGTGGGGGGAGTGTAATGGGTGTATATTTAGTGTTTTAGCAGTGTGTACTATTTGTGTACTATAAACAACAATTAACGGCTGAGCCCTGACTGTCAATCAAGCAGGGACATGGAAGGGAGGGGGAATGAGGGGCTTGAAAATGCCTTTTTGACCCCTTTCTTCTTGTCCTAACATCTATCTAACAGTTTCAACAGTTTCGAATGTGAATTGCAGCTGACAGATTTCCTTTACTACTTCTAAACAGCATACTGCAGTCATCATATGAGAAGTCATCCTAGAGGTCTGGGCGGAATGAAGAAGTAAAGGAAATAGAATCTACAATCAGAGAAGGTGTCAACTGTGACCCCCAAGATTTATAGAGGATGTGCTTGCTCTCCTGAAATGTCAATTGTAATAAATCTTTGTATTGCCCATTAAATAAAAGTTCTGGAACATCTATTCTGTGTTGTCAAGTATCTCTGTTTTTTTCTTGAAATTCATGGATAAGGCCTAATCTACATGAAAATTTTTTGTGGTGCAGCTCATCATTTTTAGCAACAGAGCCACACAGTTTCAGCACCAAGCCATACAATAAGTTACATACAATTTTGTGGACTGAAGCCGTCACTTGCGGATGATTTTCTGCCCACCTCCAAAGTTCAAATCTTAGATCCACCCCTGTCTTCATGTGCTGGGCCCCTCCCCCTGCAGGTGATGTGTGACAGCAGCATTAATCGCCATGGGGTGCTGCATCATATTGAACAGGGGCCCATTTAAAAGCAGTGACTGTCAAGTGGATAAATATCAACATTACGTCATTGTTGTAAGAAATGCATTGCATTTTTGTTTTTTAAAATTTAGTCTCATATTCTGCCCCCAAAATGTTTGTTTGCCTCACTTCATTAATTAGCAAGAGACTGGCTGGTGTTGGTTCTGTGTGATGGCCTCTGCTGTACCTGTAGAGGGGTTGGCCCAGTGCCAAGGGGGTTTAATCTGGCAACAGCAGTGCTGTTTGGCTGCTGGGAATTTTCCATGCAAGTTCTTTTTTGCAGCAGAAGTGATTACCAATCAGTGTTGCACCTTTTAGAATTAGGGCTACTGTAATTCAGCACTGCAAAAAGCACCATACTGTTATACATAAAGTGCCAATTCTTTATGCACCAGTGGTTCCCAATGCTAGAATTTCTGTATGCTGCTATTTGGTTTGTGAATGTTGGTCTTAGCAAAAAATAAGATCCAGTCATTTTGCTGTAGACATCATACCTAGAATTAATGCAATACAAAGAAGAGACAGCAGACTGCACTCACCATCCAGAAGTGCACTTTTTTCAAAGTGGTGCATCACAAGTACAGGCAGGTGCGGCGGGGGTAAGGTCTGGGATAGACTGTTTCATGCGATGATACACTTCCTTTAGCTGGAGTCAGCTTCTGCCGGCGCAGCCACGTGATTTAAGGGCTGTGTGCAGCGGCAACACGCCAACACGCACAGAGTGCAAGTGCTCTCGAAAGTGGACATACATATGGCTGACGGTCTAGAAACAGACCACATGAACAGAAAAGGGCATAAACTACAAAAGGGGTACGACATGTTATGAAATAATTTACGCAATTGGAATAGCTGCCTTATTGGATATTTCTTGAGGCAAGGTTCTGGGCACAATGAGCACAATTCCTACAGGGAAAGTTACCCTTGAAATCATGCTTAGTGAGCCAATCAGTCCCCGTAGGTTGTTTATTAATTATCCCTTTAGTTGGGCCTCCTATGTTTATCTCCTACAATTTTTACTATAGGTTATTAGGGTGAATTTATAGTGGCATCTTTCAAGTCGGGATATGCCTGGAGGATATACCAATTTCGGTGGATCGAGTTAGACACTACCTGGTTTAAATTGGAATTTTTCAGAGAAAAGGTAAATCATTTTTTTTGTTGTCATGTCCTCGATTTTTCTTTTTCATTTACTCCCGTCTGTTTATTTTTTCACTTTCTCTAGGCTTTGATTTAAAAGGCTAGGTGGATACTTCCTCTCAAGCAATCTGATTTGTAACTCCTCAGCTTGGGCCTGAAATATCATATTGTCACTATTGATTCTACGCAATCGCAAAAATTTAGAGTAGGGGATACTCCTCTTTACATGAGGCGGTTGGGAACTATTATGATGCAATAAAGAATTGCTGGCAATTTCTTTTTGGTAGCCCAATGTAACTAGCTCGTCCTGCACCACTCTCAACTTCACATCCCAAAAATCCATTTAGGTGTTGCCGAAAACATAAGTGAAAAGCATGTTCTCTCTGTTTACACTATTGAGGTAGAGAACAAACTCACTGAAGAGTGTCTCCAAGCCATCCCATGCCACTAACACATTATCAACATACCTAATAAATAATTTAATATGTAGGATGAAAGGATTGGTGTCAGAAAACACATACCGACGTTCAAGGACAACGAGGCCGTGCTGGTCACCTGCCTATACCAGTCCTTGAATTTGTTGTGGGGGAGTAGGAAGAGGAGGGAATCCCAGATAAATGAAATAAATTCCTCTGACTTGTCAGTGTCAGTAAGGACCTCTCATGAGGGATGCGGGTGTACAGGCTCTCAATGTCAATAGATGCTAACTTGTTTGTAGGGAGCCACTGAAAATCATCAATATTTGCAAGAAAATCTCCTGTATCTTTCATGTAAGTAGGGGTAGATTTTAGAAGAGGCTTTGGCAACCTTTCTAGATATTGAGAAAGAAACTCTGATTCCGGCGACGATAGGTAATGAGACCTATCTCACACTTTTGTCTTAAAAAAGAATGTAAGTGATCTAAAGTTTTTTGTGTAGGATTACCTTTGAGGGGCAAGTAAGTGGTGGTATCATTTAGGATATTTTCTCAGCATTGTAAGCTTCTAATGTCATAACGACAGTGCCGCCACCTTTATCGGACCTAGAAATTTTCAGATTGGGCCTTGCAGCCAACCACTCGGCTATAGAAAGGTTGCTGGGAGGTGGAGGATATACTAGGGCTTTAACCGCTCTTTCTACAGCCTTGGTGAACCGATCGATAGGGCTGCCCACCAGGACAGGTGAAGAGAACCTAGAGGGGTTACCTCCTTTAAATGGCAACACTTCTATTGTGGCCTGGCTAGAATTAGGTAACGTGTTGTTACGCCGAGCGCTCCGGGTCCCCGCTCCTCCCCGGAGCGCTCGCTTCTCTCTCGCTACCGCAGCGCTCCGGGCAGCTCCACTGACCCGGTGCGCTGCGATACCGTCTCCAGCCGGGATGCGATTCGCGATGCGGGTGGCGCCCGCTCGCGATGCGCATCCCGGCTCCCGTACCTGACTCGCTCTCCGTCTGTCCTGTCCCGGCGCGCGCGGCCCCGCTCCCTAGGGCGCGCGCGCGCCGGGTCTCTGCGATTTAAAGGGCCACTGCGCCGCTGATTGGCGCAGTGGTTCCAATTAGTGTGTTCACCTGTGCACTCCCTATTTATACCTCACTTCCCCTTCACTCCCTCGCCGGATCTTGTTGCCATTGTGCCGTTGCCCCTGACTACGATCCTTGCTGCCTGCCCCGACCTTCTGCTACGTCCGACCTTGCTTCTGTCTACTCCCTTGTACCGCGCCTATCTTCAGCAGTCAGAGAGGTTGAGCCGTTGCTAGTGGATACGACCTGGTCACTACCGCCGCAGCAAGACCATCCCGCTTTGCGGCGGGCTCTGGTGAAAACCAGTAGTGACTTAGAACCGATCCACTAGCACGGTCCACGCCAATCCCTCTCTGGCACAGAGGATCCACTACCTGCCAGCCGGCATCGTGACAGTAGATCCGGCCATGGATCCCGCTGAAGTTCCTCTGCCAGTTGTCGCCGACCTCACCACGGTGGTCGCCCAGCAGTCACAACAGATAGCGCAACAAGGCCAACAGCTGTCTCAACTGACCGTGATGCTACAGCAGCTACTACCACAGCTTCAGCAATCATCTCCTCCGCCAGCTCCTGCACCTCCTCCGCAGCGAGTGGCCGCTTCTGGTCTACGACTATCCTTGCCGGATAAATTTGATGGGGACTCTAAATTCTGCCGTGGCTTTCTTTCCCAATGTTCCCTGCACTTGGAGATGATGTCGGACCAGTTTCCTACTGAAAGGTCTAAGGTGGCTTTCGTAGTCAGCCTTCTGTCTGGAAAAGCTCTGTCATGGGCCACACCGCTCTGGGACCGCAATGACCCCGTCACTGCCTCTATACACTCCTTCTTCTCGGAAATTCGAAGTGTCTTTGAGGAACCTGCCCGAGCCTCTTCTGCTGAGACTGCCCTGTTGAACCTGGTCCAGGGTAAATCTTCCGTTGGCGAGTACGCCGTACAATTCCGTACTCTTGCTTCAGAATTATCCTGGAATAATGAGGCCCTCTGCGCGACCTTTAAAAAAGGCCTATCCAGCAACATTAAAGATGTTCTGGCCGCACGAGAAATCCCTGCTAACCTACATGAACTCATTCATCTAGCCACTCGCATTGACATGCGTTTTTCCGAAAGGCGTCAGGAGCTCCGCCAGGATATGGACTTTGTTCGCACAAGGCGTTTTTTCTCCCCGGCTCCTCTCTCCTCTGGTCCCCTGCAATCCGTTCCTGTGCCTCCCGCCGTGGAGGCTATGCAGGTCGACCGGTCTCGCCTGACACCTCAAGAGAGGACACGACGCCGCATGGAGAATCTCTGCCTGTACTGTGCCAGTACCGAACACTTCCTGAAGGATTGTCCTATCCGTCCTCCCCGCCTGGAAAGACGTACGCTGACTCCGCACAAAGGTGAGACAGTCCTTGATGTCTACTCTGCTTCTCCACGTCTTACTGTGCCTGTGCGGATATCTGCCTCTGCCTTCTCCTTCTCTACTATGGCCTTCTTGGATTCCGGATCTGCAGGAAATTTTATTTTGGCCTCTCTCGTCAACAGGTTCAACATCCCAGTGACCAGTCTCGCCAGACTCCTCTACATCAATTGTGTAAACAATGAAAGATTGGACTGTACCATACGTTTCCGCACGGAGCCCCTTCTAATGTGCATCGGACCTCATCACGAGAAGATTGAATTTTTGGTCCTCCCCAATTGCACTTCCGAAATTCTTCTTGGACTACCCTGGCTTCAACTCCATTCCCCAACCCTGGATTGGTCCACTGGGGAGATCAAGAGTTGGGGGCCCTCTTGTTTCAAGGACTGCCTAAAACCGGTTCCCAGTACCCCTTGCCGTGACTCTGTGGTTCCCCCTGTAACCGGTCTCCCTAAGGCCTATATGGACTTTGCGGATGTTTTTTGCAAAAAACAAGCTGAGACTCTACCTCCTCACAGGCCTTATGATTGTCCTATTGACCTCCTCCCGGGCACTACTCCACCCCGGGGCAGAATTTATCCTCTGTCCGCCCCAGAGACTCTTGCTATGTCGGAGTACATCCAGGAAAATTTAAAAAAAGGCTTTATCCGTAAATCCTCCTCTCCTGCCGGAGCCGGATTTTTCTTTGTGTCCAAAAAAGATGGCTCTCTACGTCCTTGCATTGACTACCGCGGTCTTAATAAAATCACGGTAAAGAACCGCTACCCCCTACCCCTCATCTCTGAACTCTTTGATCGCCTCCAAGGTGCCCACATTTTTACCAAACTGGACTTAAGAGGTGCTTATAATCTCATCCGCATCAGGGAGGGGGACGAATGGAAAACGGCATTTAACACTAGAGATGGACACTTTGAGTATCTGGTCATGCCCTTTGGCCTGTGCAACGCCCCTGCCGTCTTCCAAGACTTTGTTAATGAAATTTTTCGTGATCTCTTATACTCCTGTGTTGTTGTATATCTGGACGATATCCTGATTTTTTCTGCCAATCTAGAAGAACACCGCCAGCATGTCCGTATGGTTCTTCAGAGACTTCGTGACAATCAACTTTATGCCAAGATAGAGAAATGTCTGTTTGAATGCCAATCTCTTCCTTTCCTAGGATACTTGGTCTCTGGCCAGGGACTACAAATGGATCCAGACAAACTCTCTGCCGTCTTAGATTGGCCACGCCCCTCCGGACTCCGTGCTATCCAACGTTTTTTGGGGTTCGCCAATTATTACAGGCAATTTATTCCACATTTTTCTACCGTTGTGGCCCCTATCGTGGCTTTAACCAAAAAAAATGCCAATCCCAAGTCTTGGCCTCCTCAAGCGGAAGACGCCTTTAAACGGCTCAAGTCTGCCTTTTCTTCGGCTCCCGTGCTCTCCAGACCTGACCCATCTAAACCCTTCCTATTAGAGGTTGATGCCTCCTCTGTAGGAGCTGGAGCGGTCCTTCTACAAAAAAATTCTTCCGGGCATGCTGTTACTTGTGGTTTTTTTTCTAGGACCTTCTCTCCGGCGGAGAGGAACTACTCCATCGGGGATCGAGAGCTTCTAGCCATTAAATTAGCACTTGAGGAATGGAGGCATCTGCTGGAGGGATCAAGATTTCCAGTTATTATTTACACCGATCACAAGAACCTCTCCTATCTCCAGTCTGCCCAAAGGCTGAATCCTCGCCAGGCCAGGTGGTCTCTGTTCTTTGCCCGATTTAATTTTGAAATTCACTTTCGGCCTGCCGATAAGAACATTAGGGCCGATGCTCTCTCTCGTTCCTCGGATGCCTCGGAAGTTGAACTCTCTCCGCAACACATCATTCCTCCTGACTGCCTGATTTCCACTTCTCCAGCCTCCATCAGGCAAACTCCTCCAGGAAAGACCTTCGTCTCTCCACGCCAACGCCTCGGAATCCTCAAATGGGGTCACTCCTCCCATCTCGCAGGTCATGCAGGCATCAAGAAATCTGTGCAACTCATCTCTCGCTTCTATTGGTGGCCGACTCTGGAGACGGATGTCGTGGACTTTGTGCGAGCCTGCACTGTCTGTGCCCGGGATAAGACTCCTCGCCAGAAGCCCGCTGGTTTTCTTCATCCTCTGCCTGTCCCCGAACAGCCTTGGTCTCTGATTGGTATGGATTTTATTACAGACCTACCCCCATCCCGTGGCAACACTGTTGTTTGGGTGGTCGTTGATCGATTCTCCAAAATGGCACATTTCATCCCTCTTCCTGGTCTTCCTTCAGCGCCTCAGTTGGCTAAACAATTTTTTGTACACATTTTTCGTCTTCACGGGTTGCCCACACAGATAGTCTCGGATAGAGGCGTCCAATTCGTGTCAAAATTCTGGAGGGCTCTCTGTAAACAACTCAAGATTAAATTAAACTTTTCTTCTGCATATCATCCTCAATCTAATGGACAAGTAGAAAGAATTAACCAGGTCTTGGGTGATTATTTACGACATTTTGTTTCCTCCCGCCAGGATGATTGGGCAGATCTTCTACCATGGGCCGAATTCTCGTATAACTTTAGAGTCTCTGAATCTTCCTCCAAATCCCCATTTTTCGTGGTGTACGGCCGTCACCCTCTTCCCCCCCTCCCTACTCCCTTGCCCTCTGGTTTGCCCGCTGTAGATGAAGTGACTCGTGATCTTTCCACCATATGGAAAGAGACCCAAAATTCTCTTTTACAGGCTTCATCTCGCATGAAAAAGTTTGCCGATAAGAAAAGAAGAGCTCCCCCCATTTTTGCTCCCGGAGACAAGGTATGGCTCTCCGCTAAATATGTCCGCTTTCGTGTCCCCAGTTACAAACTGGGTCCACGCTATCTTGGTCCTTTCAAAGTCTTGTGCCAAATTAATCCTGTCTCTTACAAACTTCTTCTTCCTCCTTCTCTCCGTATTCCTAATGCCTTTCATGTCTCTCTTCTTAAACCACTCATCATCAACCGTTTCTCTCCCAAGTTAGTTTCTCCCACTCCTGTCTCCGGTTCTTCTGACGTCTTCTCAGTGAAAGAGATACTGGCCTCCAAGACGGTCAGAGGAAAAAGGTTCTTTTTGGTGGATTGGGAGGGCTGTGGACCTGAAGAGAGATCCTGGGAACCTGAGGACAACATCCTAGACAAAAGTCTGCTCCTCAGGTTCTCAGGCTCTAAGAAGAGGGGGAGACCCAAGGGGGGGGGTACTGTTACGCCGAGCGCTCCGGGTCCCCGCTCCTCCCCGGAGCGCTCGCTTCTCTCTCGCTACCGCAGCGCTCCGGGCAGCTCCACTGACCCGGTGCGCTGCGATACCGTCTCCAGCCGGGATGCGATTCGCGATGCGGGTGGCGCCCGCTCGCGATGCGCATCCCGGCTCCCGTACCTGACTCGCTCTCCGTCTGTCCTGTCCCGGCGCGCGCGGCCCCGCTCCCTAGGGCGCGCGCGCGCCGGGTCTCTGCGATTTAAAGGGCCACTGCGCCGCTGATTGGCGCAGTGGTTCCAATTAGTGTGTTCACCTGTGCACTCCCTATTTATACCTCACTTTCCCTTCACTCCCTCGCCGGATCTTGTTGCCATTGTGCCAGTGAAAGCGTTTCCTTGTGTGTTCCTAGCCTGTGTTCCAGACCTCCTGCCGTTGCCCCTGACTACGATCCTTGCTGCCTGCCCCGACCTTCTGCTACGTCCGACCTTGCTTCTGTCTACTCCCTTGTACCGCGCCTATCTTCAGCAGTCAGAGAGGTTGAGCCGTTGCTAGTGGATACGACCTGGTCACTACCGCCGCAGCAAGACCATCCCGCTTTGCGGCGGGCTCTGGTGAAAACCAGTAGTGACTTAGAACCGATCCACTAGCACGGTCCACGCCAATCCCTCTCTGGCACAGAGGATCCACTACCTGCCAGCCGGCATCGTGACACGTGTCATCTGACAGGTGGGACAGAGTATTGATGGCTTCAATATCCACAGATCTAGCATTAAAGGAGATATGCAGCGGAACACTTTTAAGTTCCCCTGTGCCCGTGCTGCAGAAAAAAAAAAAAACCTTAGCTCACCTTCCTACGTTCCCCCATTGCTCTGGTATCGGCGTCCGTTTCCTCCGGCGCTGCTCGGCTTTGTGCTTCTTAGGCTTGAAATGTCACACTGCGGTCAGCGTATCGCCGGCTGCATCAATGTCCCTCTATGGCCGGTGATAGGCTGAGTGCACTGTCATGTAAGGAGCTCGGGCCGGCTCCTTACATGAAAATATGCTTAGCCTATCAACGGTCGAGGTGGGACATTGCTGCAGCCGGCGATACGCTGACCACAGTGTGACGTTTCGAACCTAAGGAGCACGGAGCCGAGCAGCGCCGGAAAAAAGGGACGCCGATACCGGAGCAACACGGGAACGTAGGAGGTGAGCTTTTATGTTTTTTTGTTTTTACAGCCCGGGCACAGGGGAACTTAAAAGTTTTCTGCTACATATCTACTTTAAGTATAGGGGAAAATCCTAAAGGACCCACCCCTGCTGGTATCTCTCCCTCCTTTATTACGTGTTTCTGACTGATGAAACATCTTATGGAGTGTGATGAGGTGGCAAGGAAAGGGTGTATTTCCTTGGCTCACCCTGAAGTACCTCTCACCTGCTTCTTAATTAATGAGGCAGGAGGGAAGGGAGGTGTGTATATAAGATGGAGAGTCAGTCTAATCTGGGCTCTTCCTAGGAGACACCAAGTGGGCTGTAGGGAAGAGAAAGAGCCTGCTGAGAAGTACACAGCCCGAGCTATGAGTGGCTCAAAGAGTGACATGAATTGTGAGTAGAAGGTTGCAGGGGACATATGTTTAACCGGCTGAGTGAAGCTCAGCGGTTGTTAGTCAGGACAAGCTGATCTGTTTAGTCAGTGACCAGACGGTCTAGGATTTTGTTTTGTTCCTGCTTTTTGTTTATTTCTTTCCCTGCAACCTGTCTAATAAAACTGGCAAGGTGCCAGATTTGCATTATAAACGTTTGTTTGCCAGTTTATTGAGAAGAAACGCATCCTGTGGCGTGGTCGAGGACGATCCCAGAGCTAATCCCCAAGACGGATCGTCACAGGAGATTGATCTTACGAGTCACTTTCAATAAGTCTATCTCAAATTGGGCAAAGTCAAAGGGTTCAGATAACCCAAAATTCAGTCCTTTGGATAGGAGCGATAAACAGTCCTCTGAATGGAGGTCAGGTTGATTACTGTATTCGGCACTGAACCAGTCTCTAATCCTTCCGTGAGACCCCTCTCCTTTTGGGGATCATTGTGATTTCTTTTCCTCCCTCTGCCTCTGCTGGTTTGCCTTCTAAAGGGGATGAATCAGAGGGAACTGCTTGATGGTTGGACAACGAAGGGTGAGTGGTCTCGTCTGATTGGGTGGCGTCTGAATCAGAGGTCCCGAAATCTGAAAGGTGTTTTTTCACGTTTGCTCGGCACCTGTTCTGAGGTGGCCTGCGATGTGAGGCTTGTGTATAAAAACTCTCGATAAAAAATGTAATTATTCAGTCATTATAAAAATGGTACACATCTGTGGATCATGTTGATAAAAGCATTTTATTACATTATTGCATAAACATTTTTGTTGACATTGTTGATAACATAGAAGCATCTTAAATGTATGACAGTTAATATTTGTAGTAAGTGTTCCCAAGTTCAACACTTTCCACATACATCACAACACACTTTTGTACATATGACATATTGCGGAACAATTTTTTCCATTCCCTAATTCGACTTTGAAACTACACTTTCTATACATGACCTCCAGTATGTTTGTTTTACTTGTATCTTTTAATTTATTGCTGAATGTTTGGATACTCTCACAGCAAAACACTTGTTAGGCTAAAATGACATGAAATAGAATGTGTTGGTGTCAGTCGAGGACAAGGGTTACATGAGGCTAGCTTAGCTTTCCTATAAGCAAACACTTTTTTTTATTAAATTGTTTTGGTGTACGCTGTATAATTTTGAATGTAACTCATCTTACATTTCTGGTCATTAGTTATATGATGCAGCTGCACACTGAAGGTATGTAAAGGTCTCTCTCTCAGTCATTAAAATACCATTACACTTACGGGAATATCCTGTCTCAAGGTTATGTTCCTAAAGTTATCAGTGCTTGGAATCCTTTCTACAACAGAAATTTGCCAAATCATTATTGCATTCTGTACTGGAAAAAGTAGTAATTTTCTGAAATTATTTGTAGGTCTTTGAGTTAATGACTATTTACCTATCCTGGGCTGTCTATAGAGAGATAGAGAGAAGTCTGTACACCATATAAGAGTAATTTTTAATTGCTCTTAGTTTTATTTTCATCCATATGCAGTAAAATAAGGTATAGGTAAACTCAGCCTATACATAATATTGACGCAACTGATGGCACAACTGATGACAAAAGGCATCAGTTGTCATCAGTTGTGTCGCCTCCAGTGTCCATTGTTTCTGCACACCGGACAGGGGAACATAGTCCAGTGTCGTCTAGGGTGTCCAACCAACCACGTCAGATGAATGTAATCCCTCCCATTCAAATGAATATGATCAGATCAATCATCAGTTTCCCTCTGGTGCTTTTTAGCAAGCAGTAGAGGGAAAAGATGACTGACGCCGGACATATGTTAACAAGTACAAAAAAAAATTGTCAATGTTTGTGACTTCCAAGAGCTCTTCTTCAAACTAAACATTAAGAAATCTGAAAGAAGGGGCCACAGTTATTCTGTAGGTTTCTTGGCTATATAGCTTCAGGGGACTATGCATAGTGTATAGTGTTACCTGACAGGATAGCATTCCCCACAGTCTATCAATTTTGGACAGCCCCTTTAACAGATACATCCATCTAGTAGCCTGTTGAACCTTCTTAGACCTTTTGAACCATTGCCACTTGTCAAGAAGGTTTCTTTTATTCATACTGCTTGGAGCTCCAGCATTGTATTAAGCTGCAATTTGCTTGACTTTACACAACTTGTTCATCAGAATCATTCTAAACATCTGCCTCTGACTGCTTTTTCTATCTATTTTTCTTTGATCAGGCTGTTCCCGGTATACTTTCAACACAGTTGCACAAAAAGATCTACAAGGTTAACAGTTGTTAAAATATTGGCCTAGCTAGTCTAGCATCGATAACCATGCCCCATTTGCGGTTGCTCAGGTCACTCAATTTTCCCATTCTACTGCAAATTCCCACTAAAACTGATTTTATGTTGTGCTCCGGGATCATGCATCTAGTTAACATACCGGGAAGCTATCGGAAAATCTCCTTGCAAAAAAGCAAACAGTTATATATTTTCAACTTGAAAAAAAAAACAGACATGGTCGCACATCCACAACATGCACCTTGATCTAATGCTTCTCAGCAACATTTATTAAGCTAACAGGTTGTGAGTGTATTTTATGATCATGAAGTGCAAGCCCACTAGCCAAGTCATGGCCACCTGTAAGTAGTGGGTCCCTAGCAACCCTAGCATAAAATGGCGCAGCACTGAGTGGCGACCACCACTGCCCCGCCACCAGTGCCCACAGGGAAAATGACCCAACTAGCAGAGCACCCCCAATGCCACGCAAACCAGTCCCTTGGCTGTGCCACCCCACAGTCACAGCACCGGGGCATCAACGAACACCAAACAGCACTTCACCAGGGGGAACCGATGTTAAAAGCTCACTCACCATGTGCTCCCAGTATGAGACTGGGAGGCTGCCAGGAGGTATAGGGCCCTAATGCAGCTTCCTGTCACATATATAGGCCTGGGCTGAGAGGGAGGGGCAGAATTCAGAACAAGCACAAAAAAAAAAAAAAAAAAAAAAGAGGGGATAGAAAACACAATGTGAATTCAACTTGAGAAAAAACAGACATGATCGCACATCTACAACATGCAAGTTGATCTAATGCTTCTCAGCAACATTTATTAAACTAACAGGTCGTTAGTGTACTTTATGATCATGAAGTGCAAGCCCACTAGCCACGTCATGGCCATCTGTAAGTAGTGGGTCCCTAGCATCCTTAGCATAAAATGGTGCAGCACTGAGTGGCAAACACCACTGCTCCAACAAAAGTACCCACAGGGGGAATGACACACTGGCAGAGCACCCCCAATGCCACTCAACTTAGTCCCTAGGCAGTGCCACCCCAAAGACACAGCGCCGGGGCAGCAACGGACTCCAAACAGCACTGCACCAGGGGGAACCAATGTAAAAAGCTCACTCACCATGTGCTCCCAGTATGAGACTGGGAGGCTGCCAGGAGGAATAGGGCCCTAATGCAGCTTCCTGCCAAATATATAGGCCTGGGCTGAGAGCAAGAGGCAGAGTGCAGAACAAGCAAAAAAAAAAAAAAAAAGAGGGGATGGAAAACACAATGTGAATTCAACTTGAGAAAAATCAGACATGATCGCACATCCACAACATGCAAGTTGATCTAATGCTTCTCAGCAACATTTATTAAACTAACAGGTCGTTAGTGTACTTTATGATCATGAAGTGCAAGCCCACTATCCACGTCACGGCCATCTGTAAGTAGTGGGTTCCTAGCATCCCTAGCATAAAATGGTGCCGCATTGTGGCGACCAGTGGCGACCACCACCGCCCCAGCACCAGTGCCCACAGGCGAAACGACCCAACTGGCAGAGCAGCTCCAATTCCACTCAAACCAGTCCATGGGCCGTACCACCTCACAGACACAGTGCCAGGGCAGCAACGGACACCAGACAGCACTGCACTAGGGGGATTATTAAGTACACTAACAACCTGTTAGATTAATAAATGTTGCTGAGAAGCACTAGATCAAATATACATTAATATATAAAAATATGTATAGTATTTAGGGAATGCTAACAAAACGTCAGACAATAAAAACATGCCAATTTTAAAATGCAGTTTATTTATACATTGACCTATATAATTAATTCAAGGTAAAATTATAAAGACATTGTAATAATGCCTTCTTTGTTTATATTTTGCCCTCCATTCTCTTTTTGTTAGGGTACAAAAGTACTAAAAGAAAAACAATCACAAAACTGATCCTATAGATTTCTATGGAGTCATTTTTATGTTTAGTGGCATCTGTAAAAATGTTAGGATCTCCTCGAAACATTACATAAAGTGTACACATTTTAATCAAAAGTACTGGCCAGACTAATATATATGAATACAGCAGTTTATTAAATCACAGAAATACATGTCAGTCTTTACACTATTAGAAAACTGAGCAGACAACCAATTCATTCTGCCCTCACAAGCAAATCTGCCATTCAAAATGTTATATATCTATACAATAATCTTAAAAAAATAAAATAAAGCATCAAAGTCTGGATCAACCCCATGTTATTTAAATCAAAATTACAGACCCCTAAAAAGATTGTGTGTGGTTGTATTTTGGCTAAAGCTGCCTTATCACGATTGCTGCACCTTTATTCCCTTGCCCCAATAGTTTTATCATAATATCATGGTATCATGATATCATCACAGCAGATAGAAAGTACCATGACACTCATATTCTGCAGGTAAAAAATCCTGGCTTTATTCTAATAAGGACTAGTGTTGGGCGTGAATATTCGCATTACAATTTGTTATTGTGAATATCGCTAATTCGCGAATATATTCGCTATATATTCGAAATTACGAATATTCACTTTTTTCGCATATTCGCATATGCGAATATTCGCATATGCGCATATACCTTCTTATCACTTGTGGGCCAACTAAATGATGCAAATACACTTGTCACAGGTTATCAACAACATCCCTAACAACCAATAGTAAAGTTGCCCACCCCCTCACTGTTTTCTTGAATATGCGAATATTGCTAATATAATGAATACACGAAATTCGTTGTTGAACAAGGATATAAGAGAGCAGAAGAAATTGATCGTCCTCAATTATTAAGGAAAAAGTCAAAAGATACAGATGGAAATAGTAAACACTTTATTTTTTCTTTTGATAACACCCCTATGAACGCAATAATAAAAATATGCCATATTTAACCCCTTAAGGACATAGGGCGTATCCATACGCCCCCGTTTCCAAGTCCTTAAGGACCGAGGGCGTATGGATACGCCCTGAGCATTTCCGGCCCCCACCGCTAGCCGGAGGGGAGCCGGAGCCGGATGCCTGCTGAAATCGTTCAGCAGGCATCCCGGCATATCGCCCAGGGGGGTCATTATGTCCAGCGATCTGCGGCAGATTCCGGATCAATCGGGTCTCCAGTGACCCGATGATCCGGAATTACTGGCTGATCGGGGCCGTCAGAGACGGCCCCGAACAGCCATTGCCAGCAGGGGTGAGGTGGCACTGGTGCCACCTCACGATCGCCCTGATTCGTCGGCCGAATTACCGGCCGACCAATCAGGGCGCCTGCTGCGGGTGTCACTCCCGCACCTGCTCCGCCCCTCTTTCGGAGGACGTGAGCTAGTGCGGGAAGACGACCCCCGGTGCTGGGGACCCCGATCCCCGGCGTCCCTGTTGGGATCGGGGCCCCAGGAGCAGCGGCAGCGGTGGAGACGACGAGGGACTGACCTGTGCTGCTGGATCGTTGGAGGTGAGTGACAGCCTCCTGCTGTTGCTTAGCAACAGCTCCCAGCATGCAACAAGGGCATGCTGGGAGCTGTAGTTATGCAACAGCAGGAGGCAGACCACCACAACTCCCAGCATGCCCTTATGGGCATGCTGGGACTTGTAGTTTTGCAACAGCTGAAGGCACATTCTTTCTATGTAAAAGTGTACCTTCAGCTGTTGTGTAACTACAACTCCCAGCTTGCACAATCAGCTAAAGTGCATGCTGGGAGTTGTAGTGGTGCATCTGGTGGTTGCATAACTACAACTCCCAGCATGTCCGTTGGCTGTCGGTGACTGCTGAGAGTTGTAGTTTTGCAACAGCTGAAGGCACACTGAGTTAAGTAGTAAACCAGTGTGTCTCCAGCTGTTGCATAACTACAATCCCCAGCATCCCCAGCCAATGTAGTATGCCTCCGGCTGTTGCATAACTACAAGACCCAGCATGCCCTTCTGCTGTCCGTACATGCTGGGGGTTGTAGCTTTTGCAACAGCTGAAGGCACACTGGTTGCAAAACACTGAGTTTGTTACCAAACTTGGTGTTTCACAACCTGTGTGTCTCCAGCTGTTGCAAAACTACAACTCCCAGCATGCACTGATAGACCGTACATGCTTGGAGTTGTAGATTTGCAACAGCTGGATGTTTCTTCCCCCCCCCCCCCCCAATGTGAACGTACAGGGTACACTCACATGGGTGGAGGATTACAGTAAGTATCCGGCTGCAAGTTTGAGCTGCGGCAAATTTTCTGTCGCAGCTCAAACTGCCAGCGAGAAACTAATGTGAACCCCCCGCCCGTGCGACTGTACCCTAAAAACACTACACTAACACAAAATAAAATAAAAAACACTACATATACACATACCCCTACACAGCCCCCCTCCCCTCCCCAATAAAAATGAAAAACGTCTGGTACGTCACTGTTTCCAAAACGGAGCCTCCAGCGGTTGCAAAACTACAACTCCCAGCATGCACTGATAGACCGTACATGCTGGGA